>NW_017307368.1:0-17603 GCF_000935625.1 Nanorana parkeri
GCTGTGTTTTATTGTACATAAAAGGATTTCAGTGCATTCAAGTGGTGAGGTGCAACTTTTTCTGTTGCAAACCTAAATCTACAACCGGGGGTTGTACTCCTGGCTGTGTTTAACCTGTAGGCCTTATCACATGTGACTTGCTTAGCCTTTTTTTTAAACTGTCTGTGCCCTGTGGCATCAGCTGCACTTGCTGCTGACTTGTTCAACCTCCAGAAAAGTCATAAATAAAAACACACTGCATAGCTAAAGGAAACCTGTAACAAACCTGAGCAATTCAATATTCACATATGATGGAATGATAAGCAGAGATTACCTTTTGGTGAAAACAGTTTTTAAATCTAGACTCTTTCTGAAGAAATTGCTCTTTGTGCAATCCTTGTGCTGGGTTGCCACACTAATAGGTGAGCTCTGGGGGGCAGAAATATCGGAAATTTGAAGTCAATTTGTACATGTAAAGTTGATATTTGCATGTATCTTCAGCTGTCTGCAGATGGATATTTCACTAAAGTTAAAACCCAGCTGGATGCAAAATTGGAAAATTAGTGGCCCATGATGCCAGAGCACAGGTCTTCAAGGACACACTCCCTGGAGATGCATAACTGTGCTGGCCTGGGCTACTACTGGATAGAAAAGCACCAGGTAAGGACCACTAGAGTAAAGGAGGAAAGGCCCATGACAACACTGGACCCACCAAAAGACCGCAGGTTTTCAGGTATGTATAATGGACTTCATATGTTTAATTTCAAATGAACAGCTCTGTGGCAGGTTTAGTTTGAAGGGTCAAACCACCCAAAACTGTAATTTCAACATTTAGTACATACTGGAGCACAGTACAGCTCTCCTTCGTCTTTTTGCTGAGGTGTACTTGATGTCAGTTCTGTTCTTCGGTCTCTGAGGCTGCCCATTGATATGAGATATCTACACGATACAGTGAAAGAAGATATTATTTCAGTAAGCACTTTAAAGCTGAAATCATGTCACATATAAAATGACAGTATTTTTTTATTTGCACATGCCTGGATCTCCCTTGATATTGCCATTCTGCAATCCTGTGTAAAACGACATTGACAGAGGGTCAGCCCTGTCTGTTAGTATAGATGCTAATGCTTTGCACAGCGCTGTTAGTTAACAATGTAAAGGTGCTTACAAATGGGTAATACACAGAGATGTAGAGCTGCAGCTAACGATTATTTTCAAAATCGATTAGTTAGCCGATTATTAGGTTCGATTAATCGGTTAATCGGATAAACAATAAAATAAAGTTTAAAAAAAGGCTCCAGTGATGGGACTACTAGTTTGTATTGAGGTTGTAGTCCATCACAGGAGCAAGCTTGGAGCGGTGGAAGTAAAAAAGAAAGATAGTGTGGTGTGCAAAATAGTGAAATGAAAAGTGTAAAATTATACAGCAATGAATGCAGAATACCACCAGCTATAGAGGAATACAACAAATCCCAGCAATAGTACATTATACCGTGCAATGCAGAATATCAGCAGCTATAGAAGAGTACAACAAATCCCAGCAATACATTATACATACAGTGTATAATGTATTGCTGGGATTTGTAGTCCTCTGTATAATATACAGCACAATGTACCATCAGCTATAGAGGAATACAAATCCCAGCAATACATTATAGAGCACCATGTGTGGGAAAGTGCAGGCGTACCTGAGCAGTCTTCTCAGAAGCAACTTGCTTCTGAGATCGGGCCTTTCTATCGGCGGCTGTCATCACCCCACACCTGCTCCTCCTTACTACATCTCCCCGCGTCCCTGTGCCGATCGTGGATGTGGGTGGGCGGAGACCACCTTCTATTCACCTATTGGCTGGTGTGGCTTGGTGACCAAGCTGTATTGCTTAACTGTTATGGATAAAAGGGAGGTCACCATCCTGAATGGGTAAATCTCAGGAGTGGATGGGCAGTATTATAAATACTTTGGCCAATAGAAAAGTTTACATGTATTTCAACTGTGTATTTAGTAGTTTGCTTGAAATTAAGCCTTAAGCCATAAGTCCTGTTTTGCCTTGTCCTGAAGTAAAAGACTACGCATTGTTCAGGTTTTCTAATTACAATTCCAGTCCTTAAAGGTGTCTTTCTATCAAATCATATAGTGATCCATTTGGTTTTAGTGTCTGAGTCTAATCAAATCCTTATCCAATTCTAAGCGCTGGTGAAGAGGAAGTGTTGCCCCCGAAACATGTTGGCAGTTTTTTGTTCAAATTGTGATTTTTTTTGTTGCTGTAGGTGGTGCCAATTTTACCGTTGGCTTCAGGTTTGAAAGTATCTCATTTGAGAACTGTCTTTGTGACCAATAACCAATCAGCTACTTTCGTTTTTATGGTTCTATGGTAACTTTGTAAATCAAAAAGCTAATCTGACTAGTGTCTGTGGATAACATACTACAGTTCTTCCAAGCTTTCCACCATCTTTGCCTTTGGTACAAAATATTCCTGATAATGTACTACAAAACTAGTATTTAGAAAAACTCTTTAAGCTTTTTTCAGCGAGCATTCATGTAGAGAGCAATGGAGCTTACTAAACAGAAATGAGTAACATGCATCCACATTTCCACTTATAACCAGTAGTAAGTGTTGGGTTTTACCAGGAATTAACAAAGTATCTTTGGAAGACCTAGCACATGCTTTTGAGGTTAGGATAAACTAGTTTTTGGGTTAAGTTTAGCAATAGAGGTCTTTAGCTTTCAAGAGCTGTATTTTGGGAGAGAAAATAAAATAGGCTTTTTTTTTTCTTATACTGAAATATGTTGCTAGGATGGACTGTTGTCTGTATATTTTACAGAGAAACTGAATGAATTTTAAGTCAGACCTGTAACGGTTAATCATGTGTCATCCTCGGTAGTTTGCAAGTCTGTGTGTTTTTTCTCCTTCTCATTGGGGTTGGGGTTAGGTCCCTGCTGGTGAAGCGAGGGGGAGGAGGAGATACTGTCTTTTGCATTGTTCTGCTTCCTGACGGGAAGCAGAATCACATTTTGTGACCTTTACGTCCGTCTGTAGGGAGAAACTATGTGGCCTCCTTCACAAACACTGCTAAGCTCCACACAGGTTTTTATGCAGATATTCCACCACTGTTGAAAAAAACAGAGATTCCAATGCAGTTAATTTTAAGTAATAGCATTCCTTTTACCCCATCATTTGTTTTATTATCATCATACAATTAGAACATAGTCCCTAAATATAGAACTGACTGCATTTCTCATGGTAACTGTGACAAGTGTTGTGAATCGTTTATTAACTTGCTTTAAAATATGCGAATCTAGTAGCACTTTAGCACACTAAGGAAACATTTGAGTTAAGCAGTATGTCTGTGATATTACGTTCATTTTCCATAGTATTCGGTGTACCGCTGAGAAAAGAATAATAGGATTAATCGTCTAATACAAAAAAGGCCTTTATCTGTAACCTGCATATTTGTAGGTGCATTTTGCGCACGTTTCCTATCAATGAAAGTTAACTTATTGCTAGTATGTCTCTGAACTGTGGAATTTATTCCTTGTTTGCACAGTAGACTTATTAATGGACCTGTGTTCTACCTGCAGTTTTTTTCCTCTCTGTGCACTGCTTGCTTCTTTATGTGTGGTGCTCCTGTGCGTTATCTCCTTGCTGCACAATGGGCTCTGGTTAATGTTTAAGGATCAGGTAACTCTTCCAATGCCTGGCGGCCATAGTAGAACCAGAGTACATATTGTAAAGTGTGCGCATAGAAGATGTGTCTTAATGACCACTTCAACACACACATATAATATTTGTGATTTTTAAGGAAAGCATTGTTTTTTCATTTGAAGTATATGTATATATATATATATATATATAGAGAGAGAGTGAGAATATTACACTGTTTTGCCAAAGTCTGTAGTGTTCAATATTGAGTTAATCCCACATTTTTGCCGCTATAACAGCTTCAACTCTTCTGGGAAGGCTGTCCACGAGGTTTAGGAGTGTGTCTTTGGTAATGTTTACCCTTCTTCCAGAAGCGCAATTGTGAGGTCAGGTACTGATGTTAGACGAGAAGGCCTGGCTCACAGTCTCTGAGCCAGGATTTTGTGCAGGCCAGTCAAGTTCATCCACCACAAACTCGCTTATCCATGTCTTTATGGACCTTGGTTTGTGCGCAGTCATGTTGGAAAAAGAAGGGGCCATCCACAAACTGTTCCACAAAGCTGGGAGCATGAAATTGTCCAAAATGTCTTGGTATGCTGATGCCTTAAGAGTTCCCTTCATTAGAACAAAGGGGCCCTGAAAAACAACTCCACAATATAATCCACTAAAATTTACACTTGGCACAATGCAGTCAGGCAAGTACCTTTCTCCTGGCAACTTCCAAACCCAGACACGTCCATTGGATTGCCAGACAGAAAAGTGTGATTTGTCACTCCAGAGAACACATCTCCACTTCTCTAGGGTCCATTGGCGGCGTGCCTTACACCACTGCATCCGACGCCTTGCATTGCACTTGGTGATGTAAGGCTTGGATGTAGTTGCTCGGCCTTGGAAACCCATTCCATGAAGTTCTCTACACACTGTTGTTGTGCCAATCTGAAGGCCACACGAAGTTTGGAGGTCTGTAGCTATTGACTCTGCAGACAGTTGGTGACTTCTGCGCACTGTGAGCTTCAGCATGCGCTGACCCAGCTCTGCCATTTTACGTGGCCTACCACTTCGTGGCTGAGTTGCTGTTTTGTTACTGGTTGCTTCCACTTTGTTATAATACCACTAACCGTTGACTGTGGAATATTCAGTAGCAGGGAAATTCACAAGCGTGGTACCGTGATGGCAACCTATCACGGTACCACGCTTGAAGTCGCTGAGCTCCTGAGAGCCACCCATTCTTTCACAAATGTTTGTAGAAGCATCTGCATGCCCAGGTGCTTGATTTTATACACCTGTGGCCATGAAGGTGATTGGAACACCTGAATCCAATGATTTGGAGGGCTGTCCCAATACTTTTCGCAGTATAGTGTACCTACAGATGTGTAGCTATTATACAAACTCTGTTGATAGTGTGAATAAACCTAGAACCTAACCACTAAGCCACCTGTTAACCTTAACCTTTTACGTGACTTGCACAATTCTACATGCTTTCTCTTTATTGTATTACATATAGAGATTTGTAGATTAGCCACTAGAGGCAGCTCTGTATTTTACTGCATTCACTGCTTAACAAGAGAAATAAGATTGCAACCACACAAAGACTGCATTGTTATTAGTGGGTCAGCATACCTATAGAGTTCTAATATGAGAAAGAGCAGTAAAACAAAACCATTGCTTAGCACTACAAAGCAGGAAGTAGAACATGCATATGTAATGAGCAAATCTGGCTGCTGCTATGTATATTTATAATTACAAACAAGGTTTTGAAAACTTTTAACACGCATTTACATTAAGATTTACATCAAGCAGATCTCTCTTGCATGTATTTTTAAATCGATTTAAAGACTGTATGTTCTCCAGAAGGTTGTCCAGAGTTGCTGCAACTAGTGTAAATTTGGCTTTCACCCGTGTTACATGAAAACTTTGTAAAAATGTGTTTATCCCATATACGGTGGAATGCCCCAAAATTAGGAGTTATTGAATCAATGTTTACGAAATGGTACACATGCTTTTAGGCAAAGGCTTCCAGAAAGACTTGAAACAAACCCTGTTGAACTTGCAATTTGAAACCTGCACATTGTACAAATAAACATTTTCACCTCTTGACATTTTAGTTCTCTGCAGCTAAGCATGTTCTTGCCATAGCACGGTGGTCCTTCAGTCCTATGATTGCACGAGTAAAGGAAAAGATGGCCTGATTTTTGCTGAGTGAGAAAATGTCTGAGATCCCTGATGACTCTTTGTGCAAGTTTAAATGTATCAGGATTCTTGGATCTAGTATTATCTTCCTATTTATTTTGGACACTTGTTGGTTCCCTGATGTGCTCAACCACCATAAGAACCTCTCAGATATGGGGGCATGAAGAGGCCAGGAACCACCCCCATTTACTCCCCCCACCCTCCCTTTTTTTTCTGTTTTTCTTGAGTCCCCCTTTTGCCCTTGTCCCTTTCTCCTTGTTTCTTTGATTTATTTTCTTCACATATTGTCAGTCTGACTGCAGACTCGCTTGCCTATTTACAACACTTTTGAACCAAGATGTTTTGGACCCAGTCACTGCAAACCTATGCAACCTGGAACAAAACCATTCTCATTTCCCGAGCACCATTTACTTAATGCAGTTGGATCTACACTCATGTGTTTCTTCGATTTGGTTGTTTGTACTCTAATGTTATGGGTTTGTACTTTGTTGTCAACCTCCTTACTGGCCAATGGCATTAGTCAGAGGTCAGATTTTTTTGGTTTCTACCTGCAGTGTACTGTCCAAACCCTGGTGAATGTAATCAATGTGCTGTTTTTACGCAAAACTTTCCAATAAGATATACTGAAACAGGAATCTTGTATCTTAGGTGTGAGCTAGCTATGCAGGTGCTGAGATGTTTCTTATCATAATAGGGCAGCCATCTAAATTCATTAATTCCCAAGTACGCCTTCTGTCAAGCATTGTTCCTTTTACCTTTCATCCTAATCCACCATGTACCTCACATTACCTTGAAATCCAACCAGCTCTTCCCCATCCCAAAGTGGGCCCAAATGCTATCGGCGGAGTAGGAATCACTGTCCTTTTCCTTTTGCATTCTATGGAGGCACTGCTGGAAGCATTGGCTTTATTCTTCCTTGATGTGTGTACCACAATCATTTCCAGCAAACAAAAAGTCAAACTGGAGTGGAAGTTGACTGTAACCACTTCAGTTCTGCTTGGAAAGGCATTTGCAATCAATTATCACCCTTGAAGCAATAATACATTTGTGGTTAAAAAAGCTAATCGAAGGCAACAAAATTGTATGGTCAGAGTAGTGGTTCTGCCCATGTCAATCATTCAGCTTTTTCAGCTTTCCAATCTGCACAACAAATATGGACATTGCCATGATTTCTTTTTTCTTCAATACCTATTTGTGTTGTAAACAAAAAGCTCCTATGTGCTATGTGCATCAACAATAAAGTCATAAGCAGCACAGATTCAGTATTTTGTGCTATGCTTTTAGCATTGCTGCTTTCCAGAAATCCTTTTCCTCCATTTTCTTATAATATAGGGAGACTTTGTCTTTTTGTAGACTTGGTTTGAGGCCAGAAGAAACATAGGAGCCAAGGATGCATTCCAAATAGGACTGCTGTCACCTTTTCCAGGCCTGTGGAAAAGGAATATATTCTGCCAATAGTGCACTTTTTGTTCAGTAAATGATACATAGTGCTTCTATGCCTAGCGATCATTTATTTGGTGGCTTGAACTAGAATGAGCTTCTGTTTCTGTAGATATTCATATCTTAAATATATCACCGATTTTATAGTCAGGAAAGCAGTCCAGCATGCTCCTCTGAGTCTAGCTCTTGGTCTTTCTTCTGCCAAATAATGAGCTAAAAGCAGGGAGATTCCTTGCCGGGCTTATTGGAACATTGGGTGATAAAAAGCATGAAATACAATGAGAGGTAAAACTACAATGGGGTGGGAATACTTTCCAAAATATCATGTGCTTGTAGTTGCTGACTAGGAGTGTTAACTTCTACTTATGTTGCTGCAGGGAGCAGAGAGATTCAGGATCATCACAAAATCTAGCTGATCTCTATCCAGGCCTACATGTGCTTCACTGGCTTTTTTTATGAATTTTGGCTGCTTTGGTCACATTCCTGCTATGAATCGTTGTGCCCAGTTTTTGGTGTGATAGATTTTGCGAGTGTTTTCTTTTTCACTTGTACTCTCTCTTACCATTGAATGCCGAAAAACTGGAGTGGTCTGTCTTGTATTAAATATGAGAACATCTGAAATACACCACTTTTTTGTGATTGGAGAATCAGCTAATGCATTTGGACCAATACAACCTGCCCAGTATTGGCATGATACTGTATTTCTTTTCTCCTTGCAGTTACAAAGGATAGTTGTCTGAATATTTTTGAACCTTCAAGGTTGTCTTTTGTAGTTATGTTTACATCCAGTACTGTCTAGGTATCCCATTCTGTTAGTGTATGTAAAGGCAATTTGTTTGTTTTTTGGATAGGGAAGCGTTAAACTGTTTTGTCAATCACTGGAGAGATTGACCACTCTGTTTTTGTCCTGGTGACCATTTTTCCCTGAAACAGAAATTGAAACATTTTGAAGTGTTACCAGAAAAAAAGGTGAGCGGAAAATCCTTAAATGGGGGGGACACATGTCCCACCGAAACACTCTAAGATGGGAATTCTAATACTTTGGAGAGATTTTTCTCTCTTTTGTGACCGAGACCGAAATCTCCCCAGTGGGGCTCAGACAACTGGGACAAAAAAAAACAACTCAGTTTTAACCCTTCCCTATAAAATGATTTTGGAGATATATATACAGGTGGGGCAAAAAAGTATTTAGTCAGCCACCAATTGTGCAAGTTCTCCCACTTAAAAAGATGAGAGAGGCCTGTAATTGGCATCATAGGTAGACCTCAACTATGAGAGACAAAATGAGATAAAAAATCCAGACAAATCACATTGGCTGATTTGGAATGAATTTATTTGCAAATTATGGTGGAAAATAAGTATTTGGCCACCTACAAACAAACGAGTTCTGGCTCTCACAGCAGACCTGTACCTTCTTCTTTAAGAGGCTCCTCTGTCCTGCACTCATTACCTGTATCAATGGCACCTGTTTGAACTTGTTATCAGTATAAAAGACACCTGTCCACAACCTCAAACAGTCACACTCCAAAGTGTAATAGATATATCTATCTATCCTATCTATCTATCTTATCTATAGATAGATAGATCCTATAGATAGTGCAATATAAATGGGTAAGCCGTATTAGTCCGGTAGACGAGATGTCAAAAAAGACATCTATCTATAGATAGATAGATAGATATTACACACGCGCACACACCTGGTACAACCTAGTCTAATCTTGCGAGATGTTTCAGCACTGTGTGAGATCCTCCGCATTCCCCGGATTTCACTGAAGGGCCATGCATGACATCACCCCTTCCTAGGCACAGCAGGTGGAAGCAGAGGTGTACATTTTGCTTTTCATTCACCGGATTGTTCACAAAAGGATAAAGAGTTTGGATAAGGCAGGAGAATTAAACCATCTAGGCCAAAACAGCTGATTTGGAATCATTCTCCAATTGTTGTGTATGTTGTCCTGGGTTGTTCACTTCTACTGCCTTCTCCAAACTCTTCACCTTTTTGTGAATAATTCTGTCAGTGTTTTTACATGGGTGGTTTTAATAAGCAGACCTTACATTTTAAAACCTTCCCTCTATTCTGATACTTGTTGGTATTGGCTCCTGTAAGGTCTTCACTGTGCGAACCACTTGGAGCCGAACATTGGCTACTGCAGAAGTCTTCCGGGATTGGCTTTGATCTAAAGAAAATACACGTGAGGACATTACCATCCTTTGGCTACTGATTTTCATAATAGTACCACCACAATTAAACTGAGCCTGTTCGGTTTTCTGCAAGTAATTGTTGTTTTCCTGTACTGATGTGAACAGAGCCCAGAAATACCATAGGAATATATTGGGATATATTTTAGGTGTAGACAAAAAAAACATTCTGGTCCGGACATGGTGTGAATGGGCCCTCAAGAGCAAAAAGTTAAACAAGAGATGCTGCTTGCTGTCTGGGAATCCTGTATAAGAAAACCACCACCCATACATTTGGTGCTTCTGCTTGCCTACTATGGCAGCTAAAAAATAATACGGTATTCTGACCACATTGTGTGTGTTTGTTGAATTGTGGAGTTAGAAAAAATGGGAAGCTCTCAAATTTTTGGTTTCTGCCTGCAGAGTATTAGGGACTCATTCGGATACCTTGCCATGCAGGGATATCAAAGGCAGTCCGCCATATTCATAACTATGTTTGTACCTGTTTCTGCACTCATTATTAAAGCTACCATGTGCTTTAACTTTAAATGAGCCAGCCTCAAGAAGAAAACCGAGGTTTACTGTTGATTAGCAAATGCATTTGCTCAGAGAAAACTACATTTACTAAACAGTTTTCAAAACCAAGTGGCTTTGCTTTACTTTTCTTAAGTTATTATGGCACCACCCACCCCATATGCTGCTTTAAAGGGTTTCTAAACCTTCAAGTTTAGCAAGCAGTAGATATATGCAAAAAGTAAAAAAAAAAAAAATCTTTAAAAGCAGTTTAAACTTACCTGTATCTTCCCCACGCGCTCCAGTCCGAAAATCTGAAAATTCTTGGGCGGCCGCAAATGGACCTTAAGGACTTTACTCAAATGATGCCTCTTGATCCGATCATCCTCTTCCTTTTGAGTAGTTTTCAGGAGTCCTTCTGGCGCTGGTCTCTGATCCAGAGCAGACTGCTGTTTCTTCTGTCCCAAGGTGTCTGTCCGACATGCACGCTCACGGCTACGTGTATTGACTTGCAGTGAGTCTCTCTTTTCCCCTCCGGTGATCTCTACTGTGCGTGAGCCTGCACGGCTGCTCTAGAAGCTACAGATCTACAGGTGGGAGCGAGCGGGGGAGACGGGTAAGTTTTTTTTACCTGTTTCAACTGCTTGCTAGCAGTAGATATATGGGGAAAAAATGTGACTTTAATACTTCTTTTAAGGGCCATTTTTTTTTGTTTAAATGGATACATTTTATCACTTTGGCAGATTATTTGCAAAAACTACACCTTTTCTAACTTTAGAGTAATGGATTTGGATACTAATATGAATGGATACTAATACGAATGGGCTTTTCTAAAGCGGGAAGAAAACCTATGGACTGCAATTCGCCTCTCTCAACAAGTTACTATGTTACCATCTCAAACACTACAACAATATTTGTGCATGTATCACTAAATAAATGCATGCTTATGTTTCACTGGCTTTGTTTACACTTGTGCAGAAATGAAACTGCTAAGATTTTACAGTGTATCACACAGGAGAGGAACATTGTGTGCTACAAAATGTCATCTCTGACCTGCCTTGTTTGACATTAAATGTTTGCAAGAGCGCATAAACTTGGATTTTCAGCAGCATTGTTCACACTTCTAGATCAAAGGGAACCTGTAGTGAAGTGTGCATTCTACTTGAATGTACTATTCGGTCTGTCATGTTCATCCAGCGGCTTATTTAGGGATCTGATTTCACTGTCATTTGCATACTTGTTCCAGCCCATTTTAAATGGGCTGCTAAAGCTCCACAACACACATTGCACAAGACTTGAAGCAACCAGCACACCACAGTGCACAGGTGGTTCACATGTATGTGTTGTGGTGCGCTAACTGCGTGCGTTAGGGTGACATTCATAATGACACTTAAACGGACCACACAATTTCATGGGTTGCAGTAACACACATTACCATAGCGCAGTTGTGTGAAGGCCCTCACAGAGCAAGTCCAAGACTAAGACCAAGTGGCTGTACTTTTTTTTCTTTCAAGCACTTGTGAGCATAATAGCACATATTCCTGTGGTGCAAAATAAAAGAATACTTTTCATTCCAGTGCTGCAGGAATTCTTTTTGTCTTAAGCTGGCCATACATTGCTTGAATTTTGTCCAAGTCCTGCAGACTAGGTCGTAATTCAAGCAGTGTGTGGCCCTGCTGGCTCTCCTCTGCTCCACAAAAGTCATCTTTTCAAAGGAACCAAGCCAAAAGTTGTCACAGAACACTGTTTGTTTTTCACCTGTTTAGACAGGAGCAGTCATCTGCTGTCAGATTGTAAAAGCCTGAAAGAGGAGATTCCCCCATCTGAACAGCATGCATGGGGGAAATCTCCTCTTCCAGGCTATTGCAGTCTGACAGCCAATACTCACAGCTGTCAACATACAATACGGGCTGGAAGGCACTGAATCGGCAGATAAGTGTTGGTGTACAGGTTCAAATTTAGCAGTACACTTTGTTTGTATTTGGTCCTGTTTGACTAACTTCTACTAGCTATAACATGACTGGGATAGACTGAAATATTCAATTAACTATCATCAAGCTATGCCCAAAATGGCCTAACCTTATCCTAATGGGAAGCTGTGTATGCGTCAGTTGCAGTGTTAGTCTAAAGCTGGCCATCCCTTCTATCCATCATCGACCAAACTTTTAGCCATAGGTGGCCTTGTCGGCAACACCAAGCTCAACAAACTTTGATTGCAGAATCAAATGGTTAGGGGAACATTGTTGACTGAACAGTGGCTGCAGAAAATGAGATGCCGTCACTGTTCAGTGGTTCTGACAGCTGTGGGTTTTGGCTATCTGAATACAATAGTCTGGAGTGGAAATTCACTGCTTTTATGCTGTGTAGCAGGCATGGTGTAATTGAGTGATGATCTTTATATTGTAAAGTGCTGAACAAAATGTTGGGGTTTTATAAATCTGGATAATCATAATAATCCCATTTTCTGTACCCTCTGTTATATTTCCCTCTACCATTGAAAATGGAGAAAACATAATAATGCCAGAGAAGATTCACTCTGTTTACCGCTCTTAGTGATAAGGAAGAAATTAAGGATCTGTTCTGGGTGTGTGGTCTGGTTAGGTATGTCTGCACAGCATACATATATCACTTACAGGATGAATGGTGCAGGAGACAGCAGAGTGTATCCATATAGTCTGTTGTACCTCATCACATCCGCCTTATTTGTATGACCTGCAGAGCTTCAAATTACTGGCAGAACGAGGAGGCCGGCGTTGGCTCGAGTCAATGGCACTGCAGCTGCTGTGATGAATTCTTTCCTCTCCACCAGCATGCCAGACTCCATGAGATATTATTGTTCTAAGTCACTCCTATAGACCTGGCCTTGGCTTTATTCTGCTCACTGACACCCTATGAATAAAACAAGCCCTGGTCTGCAGTGAGACTAAGACACTGATGATTTGGCTGCATTGTTTGCATGAGCTGATTTTACTATTGCGTGTGACTGACACAACATGATTTGTTTTAAATCTGTGTGTATCTGTATGTGAGTGCAAGGTGCATTACGTTGCATTATGTGACCTGCCAGAGCAAATGGTTGCTTTGACGTGATGTACTTTATTGTCTTCACATATTATTTCATTGTTTTTGTTTCCATCTCTATCATAGGAAGTGTCATGGCTTTTGCACTGATTAAAAATAAGAGTTGATGTAAATAAAGCTATAGAGGAAGTCTATTCAAAGAACTGGCAGAATATTAGCAACAATTTTATGTTGCTGTTGTTTAGCTTTAAAAATGTCACTACGTTGTGTGGCATCTTGATTTAAAATGTGAGCTTTTTGATAGACATAAAGTATAATCACTAAAGCTGGAATGTTAATACTTGTAAATACTATTATTTAATGGATGCGTTACTACAATATTTCAGTGACAAGTGAAATGGATATGTGTGTGTGTATGTATTTATATATATATATATATATATGTGTGTGTGTGTGTGTGTGTGTGTGTGTGTGTGTACCCCACTTTTGCTATGTCTTCAGCCTGCTCAGTCCGGGTACTGACGAGATTCCCCGCCTCCTGCAGAGCCGCGCATTCCTTGTGACAGCCACTGCTTAAGTCAGCTAGAGGCGGTCACGGAGCCTCCGTGCCGCTTCAATGACAGCAAGTCTGCACGGCATCAGAGGGGCCCGGGGACCACCAAAATGTTCTCGTGGTCCGCGGACCACTGTTTGGCGACCACTGGTTTAGGGTATATTTGAATGAATGGTCATTGAGGGAAAAATTATGTGACCCCACTTTATTCAGTAAACTGGCAATAATTTCAATCTATATCAGCAGTAAGGAGGTATTTTGGCTTATTCCTGCATACAAAACCTTTTAAAGCTGGCCGTACACCAGTAGAATTTTGTTTGTTAAAAAAATGGTTTTCGGAACGTTAGTTCGAATTTCTGTTGGTTAATTATCACAGTAATGAAAATAATCGAAGGAGCAGGATGGAAAACTTTTCTTGAATGGATGAAATCAGTGAATGTGGTTTTCATATGAGAAACTCACTCCAGTCATCTTCAAAATCCGATGAAAAAAATTAAAACTTTGAGTGACAATATTCAGGACCATGATGGCATTATCAAATGTTCTGATGAGGTGAATGCTCGTACAAAACAATTGCCAGTGTATGGCCAGCTTCATTGTATGTATCATATTTTAAGATGTCTAGTTTGACCTAGCCTGTTTCAGATTACATCACAGCGTTTGAGTGGGGCTGAAATACAAAATGTCATCTATTCAAGACACTGCTGTTGATTACGGTAGTTTGGTTTATTCTGGTTTAGGACCAAGCTTCAAACACTGACATTTTGGCATAGAGGTTCCTTATACAGCTTGGTTGGTCTCTTTGTAATTCCAGTCCATCCAATGCTCTTTCCATCATGCGTCACAGGTGACATGGGGGTTTGCTGTTGATTTATAGAATGTTTTGTTTTCTTAGAAAATTATATCATGTATATTTTCCAGAAAGTTGAACTTTCTATAGAACGTTCTATTGTGTTCTAGGCAAATTTGGGTTTGGCCATCTATCCATATTTCTTCTGTTATCAGTTTCAATGTTTTTCTTTGACTTTCTTAGCCTTGATGGTAGGAAGTAATATCTTGTATGAGGTCTGAAATCTGGACGTTGTCTTTAGGTTGCTGGGCTTCATGTCCTACTATAGACCCATGTCTGTCTGTAGTGTAAATGGTTGTACATCTTTTTTTCTGAATGTAATACTTTACCTAGAGTTCTTCTTTATCCATTCTATCCAGGTGGTATTTGCTTCTCTTAGCACTGACTTGTTTCCTGAATAAACCTCAGCAGTTAAACATTAGCTGATATAATGGAAGCCCTTTCTGTCAGTCATTAACCAAGGTTAGGTTTTATTAAATAATTGGTAAGAAATAAAAATCTGCTCTGTTCATCTAGCAGCCTCGTATGAAACTGGCTGACATTTTGTGTTTCTATTGCTGCCATTGTAACATTTATTTGCAATATATTATGATAATCCGTGTCATAGCAGGCTGTAAGACATTACGTTTCACTAGAAAACCTACATGAATGTCTGTAACAATGAAAAAGATGGCCCCATATGTTTATAGTAAATGGATCGGTTGCACATGCTTTAGAACACTATGTTCAAGTACTTTGGGGCATCTGTCCTCGTTTTGATTGTCTGCTTCCATGTGTGATACAATTTTGTATTGAATATCATTTTAGAACCAAAGTTGAAGTTGCAATGTTTTAGAAACTGCTCCATTCTTTGATTGCTGGAGGGACATCTGACAGTAAAGATTAGATTTGGAATCCTAAAGCAATACCTGACAGAACAGCAACTGTCACAAGAAATAGGCTATTGATTTCCTGTGTCTAGTTAGCAAAGGAATGGACTTAGCATGGGTGTATTTTGTAAACTTCTCCCTGATCACTGCATAATTACAGTGTCTGTAGTGTTCATTACTTCTTCTATTACAAAGAAGTGTTTGTGTTTTTTTATTTTTTTTTATTTTAGCTTCCTGATAACTTTCTAAATCCAGCTGCTTAAATAAAACATCCATAGACAGTACAGATCATGATCTTTTCATGATTATAGAGGTCATTTTGATAGTCCCTAGATCTTCAGTTAGATTTCCTATGTACGAAGACTATGCTTTCAGTCTGTTTATAAAAGACCCTGAAATAATTATTGAGAAATGGCTACTGTTGAATAAAATCTCTTTTTCATTCGTTCTCTTCTTGACCTTGGCAACATTTGACATTGGACATTTCCTTGATATCGGTTATGTGATTTATTCTTGCAGAAAACTTTCTTGTAGCACTTCATTAAAATTACAGAAACTTCAATACAACATTATCTAGATATGCTTTTTATTTGAAACCTTTCATGCTTTGGTCCACCCAAAACTATTTTAATCAAAAGTAAAGCCTCATGAGCCGTGTCAGCCCCTTTTGGCTTCTTCTACATCTTCGATACTCCCTGTTTCAAACTGTGTTGCTGTCCACTTGAGAGTTTTAGATGTTCCTGTACACTTTTGCCTGTTAACTAGTTTAATCGGCTTAACATCTACCAAAATTTTGTATATCGAGGTACACTGCGAACTAGGGATGCACTGATACCGGTTTATTCATATCGAGTATGAGTGCTGATTTTTTTTTATTTTTACAGTATTCGCCAATACTGATAATGGAAGTCCTATTAAGGAAGCCGGGCGGCGTGTAATGACACTTGGTGATGAGGGAGCAAGGAGCCTGCTTCCTGTCCAACCAAAAGTCGTGAGGTGAGTAATTTTCCGCCAGGCTTGCTGATTGGCCGGGAAGCCGGCTCCATGCTCCCTGGTGATGGAGCTGGCTTCCTGGCCAATCAGGAGACCTGGCGGCATGTAATGACTTGCCACCCGGCTTCCTGATACCGGAAGTTCCAGTATCGGAGTAAGCATCGAGGGTATTTGGGCGAGCCCAAATACTCGGTATCAGCACCGATACTGGTATTAGTATCGGTGCATCCCTACTGCAAACCCATGTAAACAAGGATGAGGAGCCTTAAAGGACAACTCCGGGCAGAATAAAGCTTTAATTAAAAAAGATATACTCACCTGAACTTCGGTCACACCTGGATGATAGACTGGTCCCTGCAGCCTCTCTTCCCCCTCCGCTACGTGGTTCTAAGAAGAATCTGTTAATCATCACATCTAATACAGTGTATTAGATGTGAAGAGGCTGAGGGACATTCCACTGCTGGAGCAGAGGAAGAAGAGGGGTTGAGGAGACCGGCCTAGCAGCCAGCTAGGCAGGTCCAAGGTTCGGATCAGTATATCCATTATTTGACACCCTAGACCAAAATGACCACTTAACCCTTGCAGTGAGGGGGTAGCCCTAGTTTTATTCTGCCTGGATTTTTTCTTTTAAAGGTCCCCACACACCTTGCGATAATTGTACGATAATCGTGGGAAATCCCACGGTCGTACGATTATCGCAAGGTGTGTAGAAGCCATGCGACCTCTACTACTGTAAGGTCGCATGACTTTTAACTTAAGTACCTTACAACCATTGCAAGACAAAAGTCTTGCGATGGTTGTAAGGTGTGTGCCCAGCATAACACAGAATGCCTTAATGCATGACGATGTGTGCAATAATACATGCACAAGTGTGAAGGGGTTCTGTTCTGTCATGTTTCTATCTTTGAACAAAAATCCATCCCACACCTGCACCTCTCTATGCCAACTAGACAATGCACAGCCTATGATTAAAGCGAAATGACAAAAATGGCCAGCACACAAACCGTTAAGACCTCAGATGTTTACGAATATCAAATAGCAAAAATTACGAAAACACCAAGTTTTTATGTGTGTCTGTGAATCCATTGGTTACAATTTCCCTCACTGGGACTCGCAATAAAAACATTGGCAGAAGTTCTAACCCTTAAGCACTTTGGCTTTGTCTGTGTCCTTTTTAGGAGAGATTTCCCAATGTTCTATGCCCCTAAAGGAAGTAATGGGAAATCTCCCCAAAATTAAATCTATAACCTAAGTCAAGTCAAAACGTTTAAGTCGTATACTGGTTGATTATAGGAAGTGATGCTCATATCTGTCTCATGTCTGTTAAAGATCATTTATAGTGCATGTCAGGAAATAGTACATTATCTATTATATATATA
>NW_017307368.1:17707-30161 GCF_000935625.1 Nanorana parkeri
TATATATATATAATCTCCATAGTTAGTGTTTTTCAGCTGCTCAGAACCTTGACAATGGTACCCCTATGCTCAATTTGGACTCTTTGGCCTTTTTCACACTTGTGTTTTCATGCAGTGATCTTTCTGCAAAATCTGTCTGGCTAGATGCACTGTTTTTATGCTTCTAGATGCTTAAAATGGTGTGCAGTTACACGGATATGCGTTTAGGTGCAACTCTCCTTTGTCCATTTGAAGTAGCCATTGAGATTTCAGCAAACAAATGCATCTTGCGATTACATGCTTCAGCTAAACTGACAGCAGAAAAAAAAAATCTAAACGCAACGTGTGATTAGAACCATTGGAAATCATTAGTGCCATATATATGTGTTTAGAAAACCACTTTAAACGCATATAAATGCATCTAATCTCACCTAGTGTAAATGTAGCCTAAGGATCATCTTTTAACAGGTTACTCTTTATCATGCAATTTCCTAACTAGTCACATAGTTGACCAATGGTAGTTTGAAACTTTTATGCAGCAGTGCTGGCAGATTTAAAGCCCACCTCCGGACAAAACATAAAACTCCCCTTGCATTGGGGCTGCCCGCGCACTGCAATGGTTAAAGTGCTCATTTATGCTTAGGGGACATAAAAATAGCTTTTTAACGTACCTGATCCACTCTCCCACTGGCTCCCTTCTGATAGACTGATCCCCACAACCTCGTATTCCCTTTTGCTCTGGAGGGCCAACGACTGCTATGTCTAATGCAGGTTCCATAGACCTGAATTGTATGTGAGGATGCTAAGGCACATTCCACCAACTGGAGCTGAGAGAGGTGAATGCTGACCTCTGGGGTAGCGGAGTCAGGTAAGTAAAAGTTCTTTATTCTGGTCCCCTAGGCATAAAAAAGCAATTACCCTTGCAGTGCGGGGGGCAGCCCCACTGCGAGGCTAGTTTTTTTGTTTTGCCTGTAGATGGGCTATAAAATACAGAAATGCTAATCTTTTAGCAGATAAAACAGTGGGGGGAGTTTATAAAAAAAATGGAGTAGACTGAATCTGGAGCAGTTTCCCATGGCAACCAATCAGCATCTCCAGTTTGCTCAGGTAAGATTTGAAAATGAGAGAGATAAGCTGATTTGGTTGCAGTGCAAATCTGCTCCAATTTTGATAAATTTCCCCCAGTAAATCTATACATGTATAGTAACTATGTGTATTTACTGGTTTGTCCAAAGATCCACTTTAAAGCTCTGCTTCATGCTAAATACATTGACTGGAATTTATCAAAACTGGAGCAGCTGTGCATGGCAACCCAATCGGCTTCTTTTCTCTGTTTTATTCAGTTAACATTTGAAAATGAAAGAGAGAAGCTGATTGGTTACAGATTTTCAAGTAACAAAAAATGGCACATATCAACTTATCACCAGCTTTAAAGCAAAGTGCACATGGAAGGGCTTTATACAGTACAACAGCAAAAAGTTTCCCAGCACACCAGGAGGCATGCTGGCTGGTGAGTGTGCTGGGAAACTTTTTGCTTTTGTGGTTGCAGATTTTGTCTGCACCAGCTTTGATAAATTCCCCCCATTGTTGATATACCTGTATTTTATCTGTTAAAAAAAATGTGTATTTCAGTCCAGATACCCTTGTGATTTATTGTGATTTAAGGTGCCTTACAATTTATTGTGATTTAAGGTGCCTTACACCTTACAATTTATCTGCAGATTTTCTGTGGTCAGATGGAAAAAGTGCAACAGATTGGCCCAGGTGGAGATTACTCCATTCACACAGTTAAAGGAGAACTATGAGATGAGTGATTTCCACTCACCTCATAGTTCTAGCCGACCTGTGACAATGAGACTGTCACAGGTCGGCTCAGTAGATCGGGAGGTGAGCGAACACATACCGGGTTCGCTCACCTCTCGATCCTGTCACGGCTTTCTGCCGTGACAGGGGGAGGGGCTGGAAAACGTAGAGGTCGGGATCCGCTCCGGCGGCGGCGTCTCAGTGAGCTTAGGGCAACGGGACGAAGCTAGTTTTGTGTCCTCCCGTTACCCTAAGGAGAACTATGGGGAAAAACACTGACCCCATAGTTCTCCTTTTAAGTGTAGATGAAGGAATCTGTTGCACCTTTTCCATCTGACCACAGAACATCTGCAGATAATTGTAAAGCTGGACACACACCTTACAACCATCGCAAGACTTTTGTCTTGCGATGGTTGTAAGGTACTTAAAAAAAAGTACGATCTGCCTATCTTGGACAGGCAGATCGTACTTGCAATGATCGCAAGCCGCGCCCCCTGAGGGGCGGGCTTCTGATGACCGCAATGCTGAACGGGCAGTGTGCGCTTGCGCACAACGGCCCGTCCGGCTTTTATCGTACGAACATGCTACACACCCGCCGAACATCGTACGATGCTTACAGTAGTAGAGGTCGCACGGCTTCCACACACCTTACGATAATCGTACGATTTCCCGCAATTATCGCAAAGTGTGTGGGGACCTTAAGGTTTATGGCCAGCTTTACATGCTGCTTCAAGGTTGTATAGCATATCCGGGATGGTGACGGCCCTTTTTTGTTGCCAGTTTCTTTTTTGCAGTTTACCTGCCCATTCTGTCTATGAATGAGCAATTTTCACCTCACTTATGTGAGCTTTCCCTCCACTGTAGGATGACTACATTGATTTCAGACAATGATACTGTTTTGTTTTTTTTTCTCTTTTGGTTTTGTTTTTTTAAGTAGGCCAGTTTTTAAAAAATATATTCTCAAATGGGCTGAAAGGTGTTGTTTAACTTTACTTGGAGTTCCTCTTAAATTGAACAAGATGGCAAATAACAGAATGTTGGCTCTGTGGGCTCTGTGACCCCCGGATCATGAGGTGTGACTGCAGTGATTCACTGGATCCATACCGAGCTTGATTTTAGCATTCCTGCTGATTTGTAGTTGACATGGCCAGCTCCAGTATGACGAATGTTGTACATTTCTGACCCATGGAGAATCTGTATTTTTTTTTTTTTCTCTTTTTACATTCTGTTGCTTTAAAGATGCCTGTTAAAGCCTCACATCGCACTCTGAATAAACTCTAGACCGGATATTCTACTATATAATGTTAGAGGGATGAGGGGTTAAGGAATTTAACCTGCAGCTGATTGAATATAATGTCAAGGAGTGACTCAGCATGCCCGGTCTTTTTTTAGATTTGCAGGAGGAAGTCATAAACTGTTTACACTCTGTATCAGATGCATTATAATGCCATATGATTTACTGTTGGGTATTAGCCTTCTGTCTCACACCAGAACATGTCTGTTTTACTATCATTATCACTACGTTACAGTAGAGTGCAGTTGCCAGTGGATTCTAGTCATGTGTGATAAAAAAGTTGAAGGCATTGTTATCCACTTTTCCTCTTTCTAGGTACAGGTCTGCGTTTGTGCCTGCTTGCGCTGCTAAATTTTGAAAAACACATGTTTTCACAGGGATTCTTCGCTGCATTTTGACATGTTTTGCATCACACCTGAGGTTTATCATCTGTACATTACGCATGTGGTATATGTATTTGATCTCTATTTGATCATCTACCAAATTCATGCATTTTTTGGATAATCGAATAGAGGTCAAATATAAATCTTATTAATGTTTGTTAGTATTTTAACATCTTATTTGTAGCAGTTTTACTCAATTTTATGCAATCTCTGCTTCTCCCTACGTGTTTCATTTGAAATGTTCCTTAATCTTAATTTGAATACTTGCAAGTCTCCCACTCAGGTAAAACTGAATGAAAACCATTATTGTATGGCAAAGATTTTAGGCTCAATTTGCTAAGCTGTTACTGTAAGCGTGCATTTGCCATAGTGATCACCTGCAAGGTATTATCAGCTGACTTTTCCAACTTTTAGAACTTTCTGGCCCCTGTGGCCACACTTGCTGACTGTCAAGCTTTCCTTTCTTCTCCAACTGCTTGGCAAGCTCCAGAGGAGCAGACAAGTTATGAATGAGAGCACCCTTCACAGGTAAATAAATCATGTCACAGACCTAGGTATTTCAGAAGGAGCATATCCTGAAGATATATAGTGGTTACCATCAGCGAAAACTGCATATCAAAATTATCAATAAATATATTGTCAACTGGGGTTATATGCAAATTTAGTCTATTTCTGTAAATGTCAAGCTTGGCCCGCCTACTCTGAAATCTAGAGCAACCTAATTGGTCACTAAAATCCCCCATCACATAAAAAGACCAAAAAGCTAAAAAGAGGTAGTTTGAAAGTGCATGTCCTTGCTTTAGCCCTCTTATCATGGCTGACCTGCACCGTTCTGTCGTGCTTACCTTTTCCTTTCAGACTCATATTTACCTTAAAGCGGAACTCCAGCTGACCCTGTATAGCCACAGTATAATCAAGAGTTTCCTCCCTTCTGTAGTTGCACAGAAGGTCAGTGGGTGCCAGAATGCACTGTGCTTGGGTCCCCAGCATGACATCCATCTGTAGGTGCTGGCATTGCAGTCAAAACCTAGTGCAAAAGTACACAATGCTGAGGAAGTCGGTGAAGATGAGTGCCATTAAAAAGACCCAGCAAGATCTAGATTAACTAGCAGCTTGGCTGACCAAGGGCATCCTCCCAATCTACAGTTCAGAGCTTTGAAATTTGCATTTAGGTGTAATGGGTTAATGTAGTGTGTGCTGAGTGTATTTGGGATGCATGGTGCAGTGTGTGAGGGTTCATGAGGTGCTGGCTGTAATTGGGTGCATTGGGGAGCAATGTGGGGATAAGCTGAAAACTTAACCCCTTGCAAGCAGGAAATACAATGCCTTATCCTGGTTCCAGCCCTGCCAGTCTGTACAAGCTTAATTAACAGCTGGAATAAAGCACCCCCACTCAATTACTGGCCTGGTATAGCATTTCCACATGTGGGGCCCCACTTTCAATTTCATCCCAGAGCCACATTTTGTCTGACACAAGTTAACCATCACTTTTACACTTTACATACACTTTTTTTTATTTATTTATTTTTTTTATTTATTTTTTTAAATCTTGTAAGGGGTCATATCAAGCAAGTTTAACCAAAAAGGGCCCGAAACGCATCAAAACGCGGCACAACCCACTGCGTGTGCAGAAACTCATGCAGATCTGGTCTGCATTTGGTGTGAACAAGGCCTAAATGAGTCTAATAAGCTCTCTTAGTCCTTTTTTTAGACTACTGAACAATTAGGTCCCATTCACACACGGATTCCTGCAGCAGGAATTCCAGGTGTCCCCTTTTCAGATGCGGCCGCTGTACACATTGAAATAAATGACTGGGTGACAGCGGCTGCATATGTAAGTGGCAGTCTGCATGTAACCTATATGGTACGAATACATGCGGTTTGCAATAGAGATGATTGTCACATCTATCTTACATCCAGCAGCGGTCATCTCTCCCAAACTGCATGTAATTGTACCATGTACAATTACACGCAGACTACCGCTTACAGATACGGCTGCTGTTCATCTGGAATTCCTGCTGCAAGAATCTATAGTTTCCTACCTCAGGAATGCCAGGTTGTCCCGTATGAATGAAACCTAAGTGTCTATGTTGTAGCGCTGAGGAGAATTAAATGGTTGGAATAGTTACACTGGGCAGGGCTGATACCTCTCCACCAGTCCACAAAAAGGCTGTGGGTGGAATTTTCAAAACTGGAGCAGAAAAAAAGAAAATCTATAGCCGTTGCCCATACTAAGCAGTCAGCTTTGGCTAACAATAGGCTTTTAAATAATTAAACGCATAGAAGCCAATTGGTTGCCATGTACAGCTGCTCCAGTTTTGATAAACCCCCCCTCTGTGTGTTGTCAGCTCACAACAGGACTTAGAAACTGAGTGCAGTTTTGGAGATGTATGTTTCTGTACTTGCAGGGACATGGGGAAATGTGCATGTATTGCATTTGTTTTTATTTGTCCTGATATACACTTTGAGTCCAAAAGGCAAAAGCAGATCCTGTTTTCAGCATTATTTTCAATACTTGTGTTTTTAAAATAGCTGTTCTGACTATAAATATCCATCCAGTCTTGAATTGTAGTATAACTGCACTGTCTTCCTTTATATTGTAAAGAGCTGTGCAAACTGTTCTATATAAGTCCTGTATAACAAGGCAATGGAATAAGCCACACTGACCAATCAACCCTGTAGTAGGACTCATGCAATTGCATTTCTATGGTTTGGGACACTTTGTGGGTGGTTATTGCACTTTTACACCACATTAATAAATAAAAAAGTATGTATGAGTATTCACAAATCAACCAAAACGTTTGTGTGTGTATGTAAATATAATATATACTTGTGTACACAATACCTGTTCTTTTCTGTGCTGAGATGGAAATGATTTCTGCAGCACGATCGGAATCTTAGGCCGAAGAGAAATGAGTGCTGTACGAGAGGAAGAAAAAAAAAAGTTGAATTTCATGGTCTATTGGAAAGAAAGCTGGAGGGTACTCTGATGTTCCTCTTAGTTTGCTCGGCAGAGCCTCACTTATACAGTTCAGGCAAAAAGCAGCACAGCTAAAACTGAACTGGTGTATCTAGGTCAATGGTCTTAATCCTTGCTTTTTATTAAAGGATGGATGGTCTGCAAAATATTCTCTTATGCATTATGCCTAGCAATGTAAATGACACTGGAACGACACAGGCTTGTGGGGGTTTAGCCCTGTGTATGGAAGAAATTGTGAACCTGCATTAACCCCTCAGCTGCCAGAGGGCAAGGAGCTCCGTTGGTTAATAAACTACAGTAGTGTGATAAGTGACTGGTGAAGCATAAGTAACCGTTTCAGTAGCTGAGAGGCTGCACTGATACTCTGACAGCTTTTGTGTGGTGCATTATATCCTCAGCTTGAGATCTACTGAAGCAGCCAAATATGTGATATTTTGTCCTAGCCTGCAAAATGTTTACCGTAAACTGTGCTCATGAAGTTTGCCCTGGACTGGCTTTAAAGAAATGTAGCTTTTATGTTTTGGACCAGCAGTACTGATGATATATATTATTCAGCTGGTTGGAAATAAGGAATTATATTGTTTGTATTGAGCGGTCGGGTGATGCCAGGCACACAGAGTGTAAAAGCATTCAACATAGTGATAGTTATGCTCTGTGGTAGACTCTAGTGTGATTACCTTTTGGATAATGAGTTCTGGATGCAATGTACAGTGTCTTTTGAAATGACCAGTGCTTGGCTGTGTCTCAACAAGTACTGATTTAGGCCTGGTTCACACCTGACCGTTTTGTAGCGCGTCCTACGCTCGATGAACGCTCTACAAAACGGTCAAAAAAATAAATAGCACTGTAGTCAATGGCCTCGTTCCCACCTGTCCGTATTTCCGCCCGTCCCGAACGCACTACAAAACGGCCCACGCATGAAAAGGTCCCGGAGCGTTTTTGCTGCGTATTGGTCCGTTTTGTAGGGCGTTTTTCATTAGTATACTGCCAAGTAGCCTTTGGAATCGCGCGACGGTCGCACACCTTTTTTACCGCGAATCGCGGAAAAAAAACCGCGTGACGGTCGCGCGACAGACGCGCATATTACAATACGCATAGGTGTGAATGGGGCCTTAGGACTGTTTACAAGGAAGTGGGATGGGTGGGGATCGGGGTTAAAGTGACACTAAACTCAGTTAAAGCTTAAAAATACATTCAAGTACCTTTAACTATTAACAACAAATTTAGCTTGTCTTTTTTAATGGCACCCCATTTGTGCCAGGCAGATTGTGCGGTTTCCCGCTGCGATTCTGCCCGTGCAATCGCGCACGATTGCAGCTGCGATTGCGTGTCGCAAAAAAAGATACATGTACTTTTTTTTTTTTTTAGTGATTGCTGCGCTGATATAACCCCATTTGATCGATGGGGCAGCGCGGCAAACGCTGTGTGCCACCGCACACGACGCACGTCCAGGGATTGCCCAAGTGTGCACCTGGCCTTAGCTGTAGATGCTCAAATCATCTCTGAATTGGTGCTGACACTGTCCCTTCTAAAGTGTGGCTACTTTTGTTTCCCATGGTCCCTGTGTGTTGTAACGTAGCCCCCGCTGCAAGCTAGCTCCTGTGATGGACTACAATGTCATGTTTAGTTTACTAATTTGTATTGAGATTGTAGTTCATCATGGGAGTGAGCTTGGAGTGGTGACTACTTTACAACACACACAGGGACCATGACGAATAGAAGTAGCCACCCTCCAGAAGGAAGGACAGTGTCCGCGCCAATTCAGAGATGATTTGAGGATGCACAAATAAGATACATTTTTGTTAATAGGGTACTAGAATGCATTTTTAAGATTTAACTCCTGAGTTTAGTGTCACTTTTTTCAAGGTTTATTTGTGCTGCTCTGTTCGGAAGTGCCTATATTTTCAGGAAGGACCACTTGTCTTTTTTTTTCCCCAGTTTCAAAGTGCTCATTATTCCCCACCCACGCTATATCTTCCCTGCCGGGCTATTGTACTCTGGCAGCCAGCACCCTTCGTTTATAGAATACTCTAACTTAGCGGCAGCTAATTGGCTGCAGCCTCTGTTCGACCGAAAATATATTCAACTTTTGTTGAACGGAATGGTGCCCAGTGGGCCACACACAGCTCATATTTAGGTAGTCTGTATTGCTAGCTTTTGTGTGGCCAGATTATTATGACCACCTGACGTTTGTAGGCAAATTGGCTATAATTTCGCGCTGAAGTTGCTAGAGGGCCAGACCATTATAAATAGGGAAGCAGGTTGTTTACCACGACAGTAGAAGTGATTTTTTCTGAAGATATGGGGAAACAACGCGATTAAACAGCCTTTGAACGTGGGATGATTGTTGGCGCTCGGTGCCATGAAGCAAGTATCAGCAAAATGGCAGAATTCGTTAAATGTTCAAGAGCAGCTGTTGTTAAAGTGTTTAAAGACTGGACTGTCAGCCGAAAATCTGGGTCTGAACGTGTGAATTGTGGCCGGCAGCGACTAGTCAATGTTGGGGCAGAAAGGAGAGTTGGCAAGACTGGTACAAGACAACAGAAGGGCAACACTGCATCTGCATGATTGCAGATCTTAATCAGGGATCCTCTCAAATGATCTCTGAACGCACTGTTCGCCGTACACTGCATCGTATGGGATATGGAAGCCGAAGGCCTGTTCGAACACCTTTGCTGTCTGCAGTTAACAAGATAAAACGTCTCCAATTCGCACAGGAACACAAGGATTGGACAGTCGAGCATTGGAAAAAAGTCATGTGATCCGACGAATCACATTTCCACTTGCATCATGCAGATGGCAGAGTGAGAATTTGGCGGGAACAGCATGAAAGCATGCACCCCACATGCATGAGTACAACCCTTCAAGCTGGTGGGGGCAGTGTTATGGTTTGGGGCATTTTTTCCTGGCATGATTTGGGCCCTTTAATTCGTGTGGAACAACGTCTGAATAGCACAACATACCAAAGTATCGTTGCTGATCAAGTTCATCCTATCATGTTGATGGCGTATCCCAATGGAGATGGCTTCTTCCAACAAGACAATGCGCCATGCCACGGTGCTCGTATTGTGCAGGAGTGGTTTCAAGAACATGAGGGAGACTTTACCTTGCTTAGGTGGCCCCCACAATCACCAGATCTCAATCCAATTAAGCATTTGTGGGACGGAGTTGATGGAGCCATCAGGCAGCTGGTTCCACAACCATCAAATCTCGCAGAAGTGGACAGTGCTATTCATCAGGCATGGGGTGAGATTCCTCGCATCACCTTTCAAGATCTCGTGGAGTCAATGCCAAGAAGAATCGCCGCAGTATTGAAGGCAAAAGGTGGCCCAACGAAATACTGATGGGGTGGTCATAATGATCTGGCCACTCAGTGTATATATATATACATGCATTTATATACACACACACTTTTTAATGAATATATATTAATAGGGAAAGGTTAACATAATATTACAATGAAACAGGAGGCAGCAAAGCTATAACGTAGGAGACTGCAATCTAAAAAAAATTTAACTAATGCTTATTTTACACAAAGGACCAGCTCATTTAATAATAAAGACCAGTTAGATTTTGAGCAGTTTGGAAAGGGGGAAGCACAGGAATTAGTGATTACAAAGAAGGCAGGGTCAGTTTAAGGGCAACTGGTGCTCATGGCCACTCATTGTGTATGTAGAATATATATATATATATATATATATATATATGTATATGTACATACATATGTATGTATGTATGTATGTATGTATATGTGTATATATATGTATATATGTGTGTGTGTATATATGTGTGTGATTTTACTGAAATATGTATTTCCTGGTCAAAAACGTGCATATGTTAATTTCTATTGTAATCAGTAGTATTTAGAAAGAACAAATGTAACATTTCAATGAAACATGCGACTAATATAGATTTGATATAGAAATATAATATGTTTATCTAATGGGAAGGTGTAAAATGTCACTTCCTTTCTGATGGGAGGGAGGTTCACTTGTCATACTGAAATTGCCTCTACACTTGCCCTTGGAGCTGATCTCTTTTTATAACCTAGTGATTAACAACATTAAGAAAATGTAAACAGATTTGTCACTGGCTGCCATTTTCTTGTTCTGGACTAAATAGGACTTACCTTTTTGTTGGTGTGGCATGATTGTTAGCTGTCATTTGGGCATTGTTTTCATGCACATGGTTACTTCACAGCCAATGGAAGTCTGTTTTAGGGATGACTAGGTCATTAAAAAGTATTTTCAAATGCCATTGTAAATGTTTTAAAATATTCGGTGTTTGAGATAGACGTGTGTTTGATTAATTACATGGATGCTGGTGCATTACTGTAGCCAATTGCCTTGCTCACCCCTCAAGTCTGTGTGATTTTAAAAGTATATTTTTGATTTCTTCTTGCTGTGACTCATTAGTACAGGTTTGTTGTGGATGGTCTCTTTAACTTGGCCTGCTGTGAGGCATTGCACACTTTAACATGAGTGCTAGTTTACTCTGTAGTCAAGGGCAGCTATCTCCTCCCATCCAACACAAGCAGATCATAACCCTTTGCATCTGACATGCTGCTCCTTACTTAATTTCCTAGGAGACTTCTGACAGACTGTTCTTGACAGCCAAAACCATTTGTAGCCCTGTATTTCCTAGTTTACTCTTCCCCCTCCTTCCTTTTCTTTAACAATTTCCACATCTAAGACTGTCGTTGCACTTGTGGGACAAGTATGTGCGTCTATGCTTATTTGATCATTGTATTTCTTTGTCACACAACTGATACGCTGTACTGTCTTTTAAAATATTGTGGCCCTTCCACATGAGCAAATGGATACCTCTTTACAAGTGAATGTTAAAGCCACATGTGGCTTCATGCTGCAGACAAACTAGTCCATACAGCCTGCATTTACCTGTATTGTAAAGGGCAAGCACTGCCTGCATCTACCTGTACTGTACAGCCATGGTTCTCAACTGGTGGGTTGTGACCTAAAAGCGTGTCGCGACCCCATGTTCAGTGGGTCGCTGCATGCCTTTCACTGCACTAGGCGAGAGGCTCCTCAGCCTCCCCCATAGCGCAGCACTGTCAGTTCTCGTGCACAGCAACCATTCAAAGTATGCTCCCTGTTGCTGAGTCAGTTTGAGGTGGGGTGGGCTGGGGGTATGGCTGCGAGGAAACTCCATCCATATCTGCATTGCTTACAGCTCCCTTGGGTGACCGGAGTGACGTCACATTCTGGCTCCCAGCACCTTTTACAGGGAGTGCAAGGAAGCTGTACAAGCAATGCACCTATGGATGGAGCTCTGTCACAGCACAGCAACCCACACTGAACCCGTAAACTTTTTTGGAGTGTGTTGGATTGTGTCGGTGGTTGTGTTTGTCAGTGTTTTAATTGCATGCAATCGCACCCTACTGTTCATTCTGATGCGGAAGGTGCATTGCTTTGCCATTCATTTGAATGGCACCCCAAACATGCCTCCCGCCCACAGTTTGACCGCTTGCACCAGCACATGTGGTACCGCAATGCCGTGTATTCCAGTGTGATGTGACTTGGGTCGCAACTTAATGACCAAGGACAAATGTGGGTCCTGAGCTTATGCAGGTGGAAAACCACTGCTGTAAAGGGCAAGCACCACCTGCATTTACCTATCATGTAAAGGGCAAGCACAGGCTGCAACAAGCATATCCTATGAGTTGGTGCAGTAGTGCATGTCTGTACAGATCCACTATAAAGCCTCACACACAGTCATGTACACTTGGAGGACCACCAGTATGGTGTTAAATGCATCTGTTCCTGAAGAAAAAATGTACTTGCATGAATAAGCCTGAAGATTCCCTGTACATGTAAACGTTGTTTTTGTCTAATATATTGCAAGATTGCCCATGAAAAGTAAACTGTTTAAATATGGTTTGAAAGGTGCTCTTAGAATTTTAAAATCTAAAATATCCCATTCACATTTGCTGGGTATATAGCCCTGTATTCACGATAAGACTGTTTTTGGTCTATCCTTCTACCATTTATATTAGTT
>NW_017307368.1:30699-30980 GCF_000935625.1 Nanorana parkeri
CCCCCCCCCACACACACACACACACACACACACTTAGTTTGCTCCTACTTCTTATCTCCCATTCCCCTAGTTTTCTGATCTCTCTTTCGTTTCCTCTTTACTCTATCGGGCGTCTTCTCTACTTCGCTGTACGCAGCTGCAAGCTACATCGCCTACTATAAGCTATGGTGATGCAACAAAGATGCTAATACAGTATTGTATTATATTCCATTTTGTCTTACCACTATTTGCAATGGTGCAACTTATACATGTTGTTCCTTTTTTTTTTTTTTTTTTAAATG
>NW_017307368.1:31008-40991 GCF_000935625.1 Nanorana parkeri
AAATGCTTGTATGTGTTTCTTGTTTCAATAAAGATTTATGCAAAAAAAACTCCTATTCACGAAGGTGAACCCAGAGAAACCCACCGCAACTATGTAACACTGTTTTTTAATAGCCTAGAACAGTTCGCACAACATTTTCCCAGCCAAGCACAGGTTAATTAGCAGCCACATGACATTGAGCTTTTTAGAAGCATTCGAAATGTTCTGCTGTCAAAAATGTAATTTGTTAAACAGTATTGCCTTTAACATTTCTATAACCTGCTGGGCAAGAAGAAAGCCTGATAATCTGTGAATTGAATTCTTGCATTTTAGAACATATAGAAATTACCAGTGTGTTAGCACAATGTCTGTGGCAGAAAAAAGAAATTGGCATCCATTAGTAGCAAGATTTGTTTTTATATAATATTAATGGCTTGTGGCCTTGTGTGGAAGGATATAACACTGTGTAGAGAGTCGCCCCACGATAGGAAGGTTAGATGCACTGGACCAAGCTTCCATCTGTCTCTGTCACTCTGCAATGGGGGAGAGAGACCCAAGGGGTCCTCACTTCTGCTGTGATTTGAAAGAAGATGGCCATCTGTCTCTGTCACTGTGCAGTGGGAAGGTCCACATTCATATGCCTTCTCTTTGCTCATTCAATATTAGGTCCAGGCAGGCACAATGGCTATGCAAGTACAATTGTTTTAAATTTTACAAAGACAACACAATGTGCCACATGTGTAATGTGAAGTAGTTGATTAATAACAAACAAGACTACAAAATGGTCCTTTCCGAAAAGACAAAACTGGGGTACTGTATGTGTACTTTTCATTTTTTAATAAAAAGTTACTCTTCATTACAGAACCTTGTCCCCCTGACTGGAACAGTAACAGTCCCAGTTGCACTCGGTCCAACATAGATCTGGAAACCGCATGCTCACAGGTGCCAAAAGGGGGCATTGAGCCTGTGCCCATCAGTATTTTAAAGTTACGCAAAAAGATTAGCTAACTAGTAATGGATGGGATCAAGGTTTCCCATGTAGAATCCCTGCCCCAGGTCTGCGAAGTGAGTTATCACCTCTTTTGAAGAATACATTTTTCCTAACTAGTCTCTCAATGCTGCCGAAAGCCTGGGAGGAACCCTACTTGTTAATGTGTGGTCTATCACTGTAATTGTGACAAAAAAACATTGCTAGTTGTAGGCCAGCACGTGAATTCCTCTTGTGTTATTGACCCAGTACATCAGCTAAGCTAAATAGCTAGTGGTGTATTTGCAGTCTTTCCGGCAGTCACGTGCTTGGAGGCTTCTCGATTTTCCTCTATGTTTGCTGTAAGCAGGAGAAAGCATGCACATATTGGTAGGAAGTGTGTGACACCATAAAGGAAACCCCACTTCGGTCTGGTTCCTAGCACTTCTTACCTACGCTGTGGTGAATGCTGCTTTTCAGTGTTTTTGTAAGCTTAACGCAACATCCCCTCTGCGCCCTCACTCCCTACAGGGATGTTGTGTTGTTAACTCTTGCAGAAAATGTTGGTTGTGTAATCTATGAAGTGATGCGAAATATGTTGGAGTCTTATGAATGAAAGTTATACTTAGTTTTGTTTTCATTTCTGTTCATTGTTTCCTCAGCAGTGAATGATGGCTTCTACAATAGCAGCTTGACTGACAAAATTGGTAGATGTTTAAGATTCTGATTTTTAGCAGCGGATAATCTATCTTGAGTGTAAAACCTAGTCTGTATTTTTTGTACTTTACACAAGTGTTATGTGTGGAAATTATGAGAAATTGATTTCTGCTGTTTAGAACAAATTTTATTTTAAAGATGTGAATAATTTTTCCATCGTAGTAACAAGATGTAAGTAGCAGATTCCAGGATCTCTGCATTTTCCATAAACACTTCCAAAGTTTCTATTAGACTCTAAAACATCACAATTGTAGTGTAGAGAGAATTAGCATGTTGTACCTTTTATGTACAAAAGGCATTAGAAGCCACTGTTCAGCTTCTAGACCTGCTCTAAACCACCAGTGTAGACCTATCTGCCGGTCCTTGTCTTAGTAAAAAAACAGCCACCAGTCTTGGTGTCGCTATATGCTTCTTGTCTCAGATGTTTTAGCACACATATTTTCTATACCCATCTTTACTGTGTGTTATTTTGGTGCACTCCTATTGCACCTAAAAACTCAGTCAATTGCTGGCCTTTTAAATTTTAAAACTGAACTCCACGGAAAATCTAGTGATACCCTTGCAGAGGGACTCCCCCCACATTGGAAGGATGGAATGCTCGATTTTGCCCAGGGTACAATTAGAAAGCAGTTTTCTTACCAAACCATTAACTGCCCTCTCAGCTGATGCTCTTCTCAGAAGCATGGAGTTGTGGGCAGGGGCTTTCGCTGTCCTCCCTTATAATGTAGGACTGCTGGTCCTGCATTGTACATCATGCCTGCAACAGATAAAGCAGCAAAGAGAAGCAGCTTTAGGGGACCAGAGGAGAAAGCCTGCTGGAGTGAGGGATAAAGTAAGTAAAATTGCTTTTTAGTGGTACCCTAAACAAAAACAGGCATTTAGCCCTTGAAATATATAGTGGAAGCACCACTGCAAGGGTAATTTTAGATTGTACCCACAAATCTAACCCCTAATGCTAACCCAACCTGTAACAGTCATGATGACTGCATACATTGACAGATTTTGTTGTTGTGTTATATATTAAGCTTAGAACATAAAATCAGTCTCTGTAAGGTTATCACCAGTGAAGGCATTTTCCCATAATCCCCATTGTGCATAAGGAAGTTCTCCTCAGCCAAGCTCTTAAAAGGATCTGTCTGCCAATATAATAACCCCAAACATAAGGACACTCTTAGATATGGAATGGTCTAATACAGATACATCTCTTCAGGGACAGGCTATCACCGTAAGGACAGGATATAAAATAAATAATTAAACCTTTTATACCTTGAACTAAGTTCCTGGATTAAAAAAAAAAATGTAACCATGGGCAATATGGGATACCTATATTAAATGTGGTGTTTACAAGTGTTTGGTACTGTTAGCATATATCTCCAACTGGAGGAAAAGTTACATGCACTGCACTTGGCACCCAACTCTTTTCCATAACTTGTTAGAATGTCATGTTTTGGACTACAGCAAGTAGCTTAGTTTACTGGTGGTGACTTTCTCCTCTTTTCTTTCACCTTTTCTTTCTCTCTCTCTCTCCCTTTCTCTGTTTTCTCAGCTCTGTCCTTCTCTTGCTTGTTCCCTTAGAGAATTGACCAAGCAGATTATAGCAGCAGCGAGTATGCTACTTAGGCAGCTGCCCATGAGGGAGAGGGAATGTTTTGGACGCCAGATCAGATTCTCATTAGGCATTTCCAGTGAGCTGTATAACACACAGTGTGCAAAACCATGGTTAGGGCTCTGGCGGGGGAGAGGAATAAAGAGATCCTAGCAGCTGGAGAAGGCTGAGAGCAAAAGCAGCTTTGCTGTAATTGAAATAAACAAACAAAACACATTTCCAGACACTGGTTATGAGGATATAATAGACGATCTGTGTGTTTGTGTTTATGCATATATGCAGCTGACACCTACAAAAACTAAAGATGACTAATAGGTGTAAGGAAACTGTGAGTATGATATTGGTTATCTTCTCTATTTAATTACTGTCAGTGAGAGACGTAATATGGAGACAACAGAGGGCTCTGCAGGAATCCTTACATTGAAAACAGAAATGGGCAAGCTTCGTCACTCAGTAGCTGCTGGTTACATCAGAGAAACCTAGGGCTAAACCTTGGCTAGTGGCTGACATATCAGGGGAGGTTGTGTTGAAATTGCTGCAGTGATCTTTTTCTGCAGCATATGGGCTAGTAGGGTTCTTATTATTTATGTATGTATTTATTCCCTGTAATTACATAGCCCTCGCATATTACAAAGCGCTTTTACAGAGTTTTATAGATCCATTGACATCGGTTCTTTTTCCTCAAAGGAGCCCACACTCTCTTAAGGTCTCTACCTCTCGCTCATTAACATGCTAGGGCCCATTTAGGAAGAAGCCAGTAAATCTACTTTATATGTTTTTAGATTCAGAGTAATCCAGAGCACCTGAAAGAAAATCCATGCAAACAGAGGGAGAACATACATACTCCATGCAGATAGTGTCCCTTCTGGGATTCGAAACCCTGCACCCAGAACTGCAAGGCAGGGGTCCTAACTATTAAGGAATAAATCAGCAGGACAGCTGATTTTGTAATGTGTGTTTAGTCTGAATATTTGCATACAGATCTCTCTGATCTGCAGAGAAAATTCTGCTTTTCAGAAATCCGGACAATCGCCATTTATTAATTGTATAATTGTCTCTAGACTGAACAAATCTGCAAGCATGAATGTGACATTGTGATTTTTTTTTTTTTTTGGTAAACAAACATAAATTTATGCTATGAATAATTTTGTTCTAGTTTTTGGGTAGAGTGCGGAATGCTTGGATTCTATGTTGGGTTTTTATTGCTATATCCTTGTTGGGGAGATGTACCCCTGCTGTTTGCTCTGAGGATCATACGGAGAGAAAGTGATAAAGAATCCATAATTGGTGTAGCTGTCCGTGGACCAGAAGAGGATATGTTTTATTTATTTATTTTTACATTTGGACACCAGTGACAGTCAGCAGAGTGGCCTTTCCACTATACATTTTCAGTTACTTACGGTTATGTCTCTGGGGGCAGGAAGTGCAGGTAAATCTACCTGCTAGTGCAGAGACCGCAATAGAAAACCCGATAACAGTTCTAAAGCTTGGGATGCACTAGGGATGCACCAATACCAAGTACCGTACTCGGTAAATGTACCGATAATTTTCCAGCTCCAAGACTAGACTACAGAAAAATTCAAAAGTTAGGAGGCAGCTGTCATTTGTAAGGAGCACACGGAGCTCCTGGGATTTGTGCATCTCTGTTTTAATGTATGATTTTGTTTTTATAACTATAAATAAAGGGATGCACAGATACCATTTTTACAAGTACTGATACTTGCCCTGGTTCTTACAGATACAAGTACTGATACATTTTTGTTTATTGTCATGTGACCGTTTTCCTAAAACAATATCGACTAATAGGACAGTTGAGAAGCTCCAGAGCCAGGTCCCAGCTGCAACCCTGGTAGTTCCCATGAAAATGCCAAGTATCGGCACTGGCATCTGAACTGGTATCGGTGCATCCCTACTTCCAACCACGCTAAACAGCTGACTGAATACCCAAACTGATGTCTAACATATTGTAGGATACGGTCACTGTTCAGCTGACCATTTTGCACCCGGCTCCTTTGATATTTTTTTTAGTCGATGTTTGTGGAGATGGGTGGTGCAAACGGGACCACCCATGGATTGAATTTCAGCCAAATCAACAAGAATCGGTGTGTATCAGAAAAAATAAGTTTTTGCTTCAGTTACTATCTTGTTTTTAAGATATGTCTTGCTCGCCTTTGCACAATAAAAATTACTAAGCTCTTCCCAACAATGCATGTATGTTTTTATGGTCCTATCTTTTGATTCAACCGTTGTTTGAATGCAAAGTTTGTTCATTAATGGGTTGTAATTCTGGTCAAATTACTCTTTCAACCAATAACGTACCTTTTAAAGGAGAACTATGAGGTGAGTGCTTTTCACTCACCTCATAGTTCTAGCCGACCTGTGACAATGAGACTGTCACAGGTCGGCTCAGTAGATCGGGCCGTGAGCGAACACATACCGGCGTTCACTCACCTCTCAATCCTGTCACGGCTCTCTGCCGTGACAGGGGAGGGGCTGGATTCCCCCCTCCCCGCTCTGATCCGCCAGCGCTGACTGGCGGAACGGACGGGGGAGTGGGCGGGTACAGCTGGCTCTGCCTTTAGATAGGCAGAGCCAGCTGTCAGTCACGCAGCTGGGCGGATCCCGGCACAATTGTCGGGATCCGCTTTAGCGTCTTAGTATACCGCGAGCCACAGCTCGCGGTATACTGAGCCTAGGGTGACGGGAGGACGCTAGTTTGTGTCCTCCCGTTACACTAAGGAGAACTATGGGGAAAAGACTTAACCCCATAGTTCTCCTTTAATAAAATCACATAGCTATTAGGAAGCATTAAGGGCCCATTTACAACAGCCGCTCTGCTAACTCGCACAGCAGCCAGCCAGCGGTGATGCACTGATCCCAGCATATTGCACTGTGTACTTCCTTTTTTTTTTTTTTTCTAGAACTTTATTGAAATGTCACAAGTGGATGGATCCTGTCTCGTCCAAGCACGGACACCCAGATCCGCATGGATGTGCAGTTCGGGTGTGTGTATGACAGTGTACAGCCACATCCTCCCATAGGGAAGCACAAGTCCCTCCCGGGAACGGCCTGATACAGGCGTGCACACCGCACGGACGTTTACGCCCTGAGTTACTGCAGTGTCAGGCCTTAATGTAGTTGTTCCACTTCCCTGTAAAGTTGTCTGACCACGTCTTCATGTCCATGGCTTTCTACTGACCTGTGTAACTAGCCAGTTACATCTATGAACGTTATGGTTTTGTACCAGAGTTATAGATCTTCATCCCTTGAAGATGGAAAGTGAACAAAAATCGAAATGCAGTTTGCCAACAGAAGGGGTGCTGCTGTACCACTGTGCAGTTCATAGGGTTAGAAATGGTTCAGCTCAACTACTACGAAGTACAATGATTTTAAAAACTGTTTTTAAAGTTCAGACAAGTGGCAAATGATGCTTGTACCAGTTAACTACCATGATCATATTTTGTGCAAAGACACCCACTTGTATAGGTTCTCAACCTTCTGGTGGGTACAGGAGGTACTTCTGCTTGTCACAGTAATTTTACCAATGACGCTTCTGGTACTAGCATGGTTATGGCCATTTGAGAGATGCAATATTTTTTAAGTGTTGTAGACCCCGTGCAGTAAAAAATTCTCCTGCAACTTGGGAGCTCTGGACACTAGCCTGCTGTAATTTCCTAATAGTGTCAGTCACTGGTCCTTTTTGACCTATTATTTTGATGGGCAGTTTTACTAGCCAGAAGGAACATGCGCTACAGATTGGGGCCACCAACAGTTTGGCTGCATTCACACTTGTTCATTTAATGTGTTTCTACCTAAATCAAGGGAAATGTATCTCAACTCACACTGACGCGGGTTGACATGCATTACACTTTTTTCCTGCATTATCATTGATTTTAATGGAAAACACGTGTGCCATAAATGCATATGGCTAGGTCTTCACTGACAGTCAAATCTCTTTGCCACTAAAAGACTTAACTGTTTGCTGACAGTTATCTCATTAGCATTGCATTGATTTTAGTGTACTGCACATGAGGTGCCTGCCAATGAGCAGTTCATTCTCTCACTAGCCGAGAGATTTAATCACCAGTATGGCTTCAAGAATGTGTGAAGGCAACCTAGGATTATGTATGGTTGGGAAGGTTGTGGAAATTCAAACAAAAGGTAAGGAAGGGTTGTTGAGAGGGAACATTTTCTGTAACCCTTATGTAAGCTCTCTCTACCCAAACCTACTACCTTTTTGTTCTGTGATGATGTATGACCTTTGCATTTGGGGAAGAAAAGGTTTTGTCATGTGTCTTTTTTAAATTAAACCCATTCTAGTTGGTTGTTTCCTTCCTGGTCCAAGTGCATGCTATGTACAGCTAACCTGTTGCTTTAGACCCCTCGCATACAGAACAATCACCTTTTTGTTGTCTGAACTTGATAATACTGTTTTTTCTCTTAAATGGCAATCCACAGTTTTGTTTGAGTTACTGCTAGATGTAGAAATCCTCATTGGCTTTCTAGGGAAAAACCAGGAGAATTTCCGATTCTAGTTCAGTGCTGAGAATTGTGTGTGTGTGTGTGTGTGTGCATTGCTTTTACTTGGACATGAATTGTGTGCTCAGGGATGAGAGCAGGAAGGAAGGAAGAAGTCTGAAGACTGGAAGTGGGAATGAAACGGCATTCTCCCCCAGGGAAGGTGGGGAAATGTAAAGGTGGAGGGGGAGGAAAGCTCTCTGGAAGAATAGGTCTGTCATTAGCATCAGCTGATATCTATAGGGGAGAGTGCCTGAAGCTTAGGGGGCAGGGTGAGAATTTGCTTGTGTGTGTCTGTGTTCATATAATGCTAATGTTTGCCAGAGATGTTCACTATTTTAGTCCATGCGGCTAAAGAGTAAGCACAAAGGCTTTAGACAGACAGTTATCTAAGCCTTTCCATACATACAAGACAAATATGTGGCCAGCAGAGCTGTGATTGCTTTATATATATATATATATATATACACATGCCAACATACAATTTTGTTGGTATAATACAAATATGATGATGGGTAATATCTGACTGATGCTTTACATGCAGAAAATGTGCATGTGTTCTGTTATAAATAACATGGTAATAGACCTACATAAAGATCATGTTTTTGTTTTATTTTGGAATGTTTTCAGATATTTTTTGGCAGTATTGTCCTTTTGCAAGACCCCTATCATGAGAAACCATAGAGGTTACCATTGTTGACCTTGCTGCCTTCAAATGTTTTGTTGCCTGGCTGCCCTGCTGACCCTGGCTGTTGCATCAATATTTGAGTCACTAACCCAAACCATATATGCGGTTTAGGAGTTCTGACTATCCCGATCCACTAGAAAAGGAAGGTTAGGAATAAAGGCCTTCCATATGTGTCACAGTACAGGTTAACTCTAAAGTTCATGGGATCTCTTTTAACTCAATAAGTGATTAATTAAAAATTTCACATTTTGCAATCTATGGCAGGGTGGACAAATCCCATTTAGCCAATGCTCCCTAAGAAAGCTGGCACCCACATTTTGAGGTTTTCTCTAGTTTTTAATGGAGCTGGTTCCTGGATTGTACAGACTGGCTGCTGAATTCTGTATTCATTTTTCCACCCTTGATCTATAGATACTTTAACACACACGCTTAGCCTGTGCAGTGCTTGAACTCTGGAACTCCTATAACCTCCAGTTTTGTGGGGGGGGGGGGGGGGGGGTTCTCCCCTCTTTAAAATTTGTTTTTGCTTCACATAGAGGCAGATTCTAATTCTGACTGTACCAAAATCAGATCTATTCAGTAATAATTTGACATGGTAAATGAGCCAGTTAAAATTCAAGTGTTTCCTGATGATTTGCATGTTCTGCTAAGGAAGAGTTGCTTGTAAGTAAAATCTGTGTGATAGAGCCTCTCTATAATCTAGCACCCTTAAACCATTTGTATTTTTAGGACCATTAGCTGATCCTCAGAAACACAAATCTATTTTCTGCACAACCATGAAAAGGTAATAAAAGTTCCCTCCAGATCTCAATACATTGCATGTGTTTGCAGTAATACATCTTCAACTATGATTCTCACCAGTCATTTTGTAGTTTTAACTTCAGATTGCAAGCTCACCTATGGCTCGTAAATGTGTGAAGCAGATGCATTCACTAGGAGAGCACCTGTCACACATCACCAAGTGCTCCTGAACATCAGGTGTTTGAAAGTTGTCATGAAGCTGCATTCATCTTGGTGTACTGCTCAGCAAACTGTACAAAAATGAATGTGGGTTATAGCATCAGCTTGCATTGATGTCACCTTCTTTTATCTCATCTCCCACCCCCAGGTAGAGCTCATATCTGACACTACTTTTGTGAACACAGGCATATGTTGGCAGAAATTGACTGCCCTCTTGAGTTTGCTGTCCATTATACTTTATTTTATCTAAAGACGTTAGAGGGGATTTGTGTTTTAATGTTTTGCATGTTTTATGCATATTAAGCCTCAGCTTTATTTAAAGTGTATGTACAGGCATTACCTACATTTACACTCAAACCTCCCTCCCCTCTTTTAGAGCATATCTCAGCATTTATTTTTCTTTTACTTTGTTCCTGTAGCAAGAAACCGTCTTCATCACTCCTTGTGGCAACTTCACCAGGCTTGTAAAATTTTTGCAGTGCTGGCTGCTGAGAGTCCAGTTTCTAATGACAAAGGCACCCCCCCCCCCCCGAATAACAACCCCCGGG
>NW_017307368.1:41133-65469 GCF_000935625.1 Nanorana parkeri
CTACAACCCCCGAGAGCTCGTTCCCTACACACAATGTGTGGACGGGTCTTGGCAGTTAATGCAGCAGCATTGTTTTGCTGGGAAAGATCAATGTATGCATGTAGATTTGGACAGGGAGGAGTGGGGGATTGGTGGATTCAAACAGACATGGGTAACAATGCTGGTTGGTTTTTCAGTGTGGCAGAGACGCAGAAAGGAATTTATCAAAACTGGAGCTGACATAGTCTGAAGCAGTTGTCCATGGCAACCAATCAGCTTCCATCTTTTCTATCATTCACAGCCTTTTACACAATTCAAAGGGGATTTGTACCTCTGTACAGATGTTCTTGTGATTTAGGCCTGGTTCACACGCTTTTTCTGCCCTAAAAAAATATGCCCCCTCCAAAAAAAATCCCATTCTCTAGCCCCGACGCAATAAGCAAAACGCCTGTCGCTGGAAAAAGTACATGAGCTTTTTTTTTCTTTTCACATTACAGATCCTTCTGGCCCCATAGACTCAATAGGAAACACTTGAAAATGCGTGTTTGCTCAATAAAATCTATTGACTTCAATCTGCTCACAAAAACGCACAACTGGATTTATGCGCATAAAACACGTGTGAAAACATGCAAAAAGTGCACAAAAACGTGCATCAAAACCGTGCAAAAACCCTGTCGCCAAGGTGTGAACCCAGCCCTACAGACTGCTGCCACACTGCCTAGCCAGACAGGTGACCGTTACTGTATTGCCTAGTTCAACATTGCAGCTTCCTGTGTCACTTCTCTGCCTCCAGCCTTCTCAGTGAACAAAGAATTGGTATCATAACTTCTGTCCAATTAGCAGTGAGGGGTTCCAAAACGTTGTGAAGCCGAACCAAGGAAAAAGTGAAGTGATCCTCCAGGCTGTGCAGTGTGGCAGATGTGTGTAAACCTCAAGATTGGTTGTGTAAAATTTCAAATTTCTTGGTAGGTAAACCTAAAATCTGTATGTGTACCCAAAGCAGAGCTAAAGTCCGATGAGTGGGGGGGTTAGCTGTTGCCATAACGTGAAAGCATGCACAGCACACTTGCACATCACGCAGTGTCCTCCTCCAGCAATGACGGGTCCATTCACTGCATAGCATGCACTCTGCAGTGCACATACAGGTGAAACTCGAATAATTAGAATATCGTGCAAAGTTCATTTATTTCACTAATGCAACTTAAAAGGTGAAACTAATATATGAGATAGACTCATTACATGCAAAGCAAGATAATTCAAGCCGTGATTTGTCATAATTGTGATGATTATGGCTTACAGCTCATGAAAACCCCAAATCCACAACCTCAAAAAAGTAGATTATTACATGCAATCAATAAAACAAGGATTGTGCATAGAACAATATCGGACCTCTGAAAAGTACAAGCATGCATATGTACTCAGTACTTGGTTTGGGCCCCTTTTGCAGCACTTACTGCAATTACTTGTGCACAATATTCTAATTATTCGAGTTTCACCTGTACAACTAAAACTGCTAGGATCCAGGCATGGTGGTGATGGGATTTGTGTGTCTCTCCTGTCAGTAAACTAAAGGTGGCCATACACTCTACAACCATCGCAAGACTTTAGTCTTTCGATGGTTGTACAGGGATTAAAAAAACGTACGATCTGCCTATCTTGGACAGGCAGATCGCACTCTCGATCATCGCAAGCCCGCCCCCCTGAGGGGCGGGCTTCCGATGACCGCAATGCTGAACGGGCAGTGTGCGCGTGCGCACACCGGCCCGCTCGGCATTTGTCTTCCGAGCACCGTTCTAACCAGCCGAGAATCGTACGATTCCCGGCTGGTTTTCGAACATGCTGGTTCGACAGAAGACGTGCGAACGTACAGTAGAAACGGTCGCACGTCTCCGTTCACACTGCTCGATTATCGTACGAAAAACCGATCGCATACGATTATGGTACGATAATCGTGCAGTGTATGGGCAGCTTAAGGGCTAGTTCACACCAGCCCCAGTGCGTTTCGGCTCGATTAGTGCCGAAACACGCTGGATCGCATTCTGGCCGGCTCACTTTGTTTTGAGGCGGAAAGGGGCATGGCAGTGCATTGAAGTCAATGGCACCGCAGCTACGCCCTCTGGCTGCAGTGGGATCGCCCGCAGCGAGTGGTACATCAATGTCTGCGTTCCGGTCCGGTGTGGTCAGAAAAGAAATTAGTGTGTGCAGCATTTTCTGTTCATAAGCAATAGCTTTCTAAGGCGTGTTTTCAACTTGTTTTACACTTGTCCAATGAAAAGCTTTTTTGGCTGCAAAAGCGTTCAGAAACACCAAAATACGCTGGTCGGTGCATTTCCATTGAAGTCTATGGAGCAAAATGGGCTGATAAGTGCCACAAAAGAAGCTTTATTTCAAACACTAGGCATATTTTGACATGCGATTCAGCGCGTTTGTGTGAATGACCCCCATAGCAATACATGGGATTTTATGTTGTATGCGTTTCAACATGACGGAACGCCCTGGTGTAGTACTGCAAAGCAGGTAGCAGAACCTGTGTATTAAGTAAACAAATATGGCTGCCCTAGTGTGTGTGTATTTTTTATCTACAAAGCAATATGCACACGTGAATAAGATTTGCATCAGTCTGATCTTTTAATGAAAAGACTGCTACCTTTTAAAACTTTCCTTTCAATGTATGCCCACTTTAAATGCAGGCTAAATGGCTGGTTCACATTTTCAGTGTGGTGCGTTGTATGCGCATTGTGTTTCAGAGGTATACAGTACATTGCATTCTGTGTAATGACCATTTTGATAATGCCCCATCAAAGACGCTACAAGCAGGATTTTTTGCCACACCTAAAATGCACTGGTGTGGATGGACCATAATGCAAGCACATCATTGTCATTAGTTGCATAGTATGCTTCTGGGCAAACACTGGGGCCTGCTTCTATGCAGATTGCGCATGCTGATGGGTATTACAGACAATGCTGGTTGCAAAAGAGCATCCACTTGCTCTTGCAGGGAGTGATCTGTGCCCATCTGGAATGGTTACTGAACGCCCCATTTGAAGCTAATGTGCATGGGCCTAAGATGTGCTGTTTGAACTGCCCGTATTTATCAGCTTACCATCATCAATGCACTAGTATGGGGAATGTAAAGACACAACTTTTTGCAGCCCATAAGAAGTTTAATGTGTTTGTGTACATATGTACCGGTCTGTACATATCTGTAAACTGTCAGTGTACCGGTCTGTACATATCTGTAAACTGTCAGTGTACCGGTCTGTACATATCTGTAAACTGTCAATCTGCAGTTCCAATATTGTCATACTAAAAAAAACAAGCTCCTACAAATGTACGCACCAAATGTTTATTATTGTATGTCTCTTTGCAGGATTTAGGAGTGCTGCTAATCCTGATAATGCAAAAGCAGATGTGTCTGGATCTGTAATGCTGCGTCATACTGAACATTTCCTACACGTTTATTTTATTGAGAGTTTAATCTCTGTGCACACTAATCCTTTGATTTCCTGCACCAGCGTTTGGGTACCGGGACTACAGTACGGATGTGACCTTAACATGTTTTTCTTCATAAACAGTGTCAGGTTTATTGTGGAATAAGAATACATTTTTGATGGTGGCAATATGTGCTTTGTTTGTTTATCATACCAAATGTGCTTCAATGTGGTATCTTACAGAAAATGTAGTTTGCCTTTTATATTGAATTAATTCAGACATGTGGACAGCAGTTTAGAGCAAGCATAGGGTAGCAGCTGGCTCTGTGTTGCTCTCCCCCCCCCCTTTAAAAAAGAAAAAAAAACCTCTCTCCTCCTGGCAGGTCTTGCAAGCACTGTGTGAGCCTGAGGACTCTATTCCTCCCCCTTGACAAAGGCTCATAGCGTGCTCACCAGGAGCATTGCGTGCATGACCATAGACTCCTTGCCAGCATCCAGAGGACTGGGAGGCGGTGAAGGGGGAAGGTGCAGTGGAGGACGGCTGCACTAGGTGGACCTTGCACTGCTCACAGGCAGCATGTGTTTAATCATTACTGTAGGACCTTGCACTTAACCCTTTTGTGCTTTTGGAAAGCCTTGCTGTGTTTCTACAGGAAGCAGCGCGTAGACATGAACTCAGTTAAAGCTGCAGATTTCTCACAGTCCTTTTTCTCTCTCCAAATGTTGTTTTGAGTATGCCATGTGTGGGGAGGTTTAAGATAACTGAGACAAATGATCCTGATACTTTTTTTTTCATCACACTTTAGTTTTAGAACATGTAGAACTACGACACCATAACCACAAGAAATGTGTGCACAAAAAACAAAACGCTCGGGAAACCCGACGGTCTGGAAGTCTTTCTCAATTTCCCTGTGCAAGTGTACGAGTGTGACAAAGGAAACCCTCCCCAGCTTTCACATCCTATGGCCTGCTCTTATAACACATGTAAAACAATGTGTGTATTCATGACACATCTTTTACTGGTTCATCACTTGCTGACCAGGAACTAACATTTTTCCTGTATAGTCAGCTTCTGTCCCATATCATTTAAACATAAGATTTCATTCTTTTATCACTAAATTTGTTAAAGTTTTTTGTTCTCTTATAAAACTTTTAGGAGACTGTGTCACAGAGAGTGCAGTTTTCAGTTAGGGTTTTATGTGGCAGTGGGAGTTGGTGTTATGTGTTAAGAGTAAATAGGAAACACGTGGGAGCCTTGGTAGATGCTTTTGTTTTTCTTTTTTTGTATACTGTTTTATCTCATTACAAATAAGCCAACCAGTGTTATCTTCCTTTTCCTTCTAATACTGCTGTCTGGTCTATGCATAGCTATTACCTCTGTAGCCTTCCGTTTCTTTCCCTGTGCCTGTGTCACATAAACTGGCCATACACTGCTTGCATTTCAGCCACATCCTGTAATCCAAGCTGTATGTGGCCCTACCAGCATCACCCGGCTTGGCAAAACTTGATTATTCAATCGACTTATGTCGATTGAGCCAGGTGGAAATTTGTAGGCTGAACAGTGGCTGACCGCTGCCAATCAGTTGCAGAACCTCTTTGCGTAGTCTGACAGCGGTGGATGGCGGCTGGGTCTCAGGTTAACATACTGAGATTTTATTCATACAGACCTGTTCATTTAAATAAATCTGTCATGTGGGAAACATGGTGGCTGCCTTTGCTAAAGTCTCTGTGAAAATGCTGGTTGCTTTACTGCTTTGAATCACTGACCCAGAATATATATGTATTTTAGTGCCTCTGAATCCTGATGGCTTTTCTCTAAGCCGCATGCTTGTTCCAGGGCTTACACCAGAGCTGTAGGTTGCACAGCACTATGGACTCCTATGTGATAGCGCTAATTAGCTCAGCATTGTCATGTGGCCTGAGTAATGTGCTCCTCAATTCCTGGATGTACCAGATATTTCCATCGGCTCCCAGCACTGAAAGGAGTGGTGGTAGAGCAAAGGAAAGGAAAGGTAGTTATATGCTGAGTCAGGGAAAATCAGCCTATTACATTGCCCTGAATTGGCAAAGCACATGTTTGCTCTAAAGTGTATTTACATTTCTAGCAGTCAAATTGGGGTGGCTCCTACTTTTATATATGTTACATGTTCCCATTCACATAGCATAACCTTGAAAAATTGCTGATGACTACAGATCACAAGGCTTAGGTGGTACATTGTATGTTAATGCACTTAAAAACCTAAGTGTCTGTCCCCTATCTGCACATTGCCATCTATTCTAAACCATAGAAGCTGCCCATAGAGTCCTGTGTATAAATCTGCTCCAAAGAAACAACTAGAAAGGCAAGACATTGTTGTTACATTTCTTTTTCAGTATACTGTGTGAATTGGTACACATAACAAACATATATATTAAGGTTTTCACTAAGGTTTTGACCGCAAAGGTGTAAATACGCTTTTAGCAAGATGTGTTTATGTAGTTTTATTGTTTTCAAGGGCATGCATCTTGTGAAAACTGATGGTTTTTCTGTAACCGTATATCCAATATATAGATATATATCTATATATAACACCTCTCTCTAAAGGGCTGTAGTGTTTGGAAATAACTTATTCATGTTTGGGTAACCTCTTGCTGCAGGAGTCTTTTTTAGGCTCTATTCACACATAGCGGTAGCGTTTTCCGTGTGTTTTCTTTTCTCGCATGGAACTAAACCGCACAAAGGTTTAACACATGGGTTCCGCACTTTTGCGGCTATTGAGTTCCATTCAGACTGGAGCAGTTGTCCGCCGGCCAAATACGCGCAGAGTTGCTCTATACATAAAAAAACAATGCACTTTAATGTGCATTGTTCAAACTTTTGCGGTAGCCGCGCAGTACGACACTGCGCGGCCTGCAAAATAGTACAAGCACGATATAGCAGATTTCACGCGTTAATAATAGCTGCAAATGAGCGGAATCCGTGCAGATAAAACATGTTTGCGTTTTCGGCCCGCACGGTTTTCCGCACGGAACACCGCGTGGGAAACACAAACACTATATGTGAATGGAGCCTAACTATAGCTGGAACGTGTGGAATCCGCCCATAAAATCACCATTGGACTATTTTGCGGGACGTGCGGTTTCATACCATGTGGACGCCGCATTAGTCTAAGCAATGCACATTGCAATGCATTGTTTTTTATGTTAAGCGCGGTTCCGCACGTATTCATACGGCCGAATACGTCCAAAAAAACGCTTGTGTGAATGGAGCCTTAGTGATGCCCAGCCGGCAGCCTAGAGGGTGCATTTGCTCTCTTCATAGTCATTTTTTTTTTTTTGCCTTTTTGGTGGCTTCTTTTGCAGCATAGAACACATCCGAATTTGGGATTGTTACTTTTTCCTGTGTTGTTACTTTTCATCATTTACTTCTTAAATAAATGAAGCCTTGATCATTACCCTTACACAGTCTTATTGCTGGTTGCCACTGAATGCAATTGTAACCTGTGGGCCTTTTTGAAGGTGCTTCGAGCTTCATAGAGCCCCTCAGTATTTAGTGTGTTGCACAGCATTGTTCTACATGGTCCACCCAGAAAATGTGAGAGAAAGAAAGAGTGTATAAATACTTGGTAAGGAAACATACACTGAACTGTGGTATGCTATGCATTAGATTTTTTTCAGGCTAAAGCTGGCCATACACCTATAGATTTTCTGTGGTCGGATGGAAAAAGTGCAACAGATTCCTCCATCTACGCTAAACTGTGTGGATGGAGGAATCGCCCGCTGGGCCAAGCTTCAGTAACTTTCAAGTCAACCCCACTGCCTCTCAAAATACCTAAACAATGCCTGCATCCAATCAGATTGTTCAGGTATTTTGACAGCCAGCTGGGCCAACTAGCAAGATACTGATGCTTGGCCCAGTGGGAGATTCCTCCATCCACACAGTTTAGCGTAGATGGAGGAATCTGTTGCACTTTTTTCATCTGACCATAGAAAATCTGCAGATAATCTATAGGTGTATGGCCAGCTTAAGGTATAATTTTCCACTCGGACAGACCGTGTTATATACGAATATAACTGACAAGTACTTCAGTAATGCCCAACATGCTGCAATAATATAGACAACTAGAAAAAGGCATACACTTTTTTCAAAGAACTAGAATTAGTTGATGGAAGAATATACCTTTGGTGTATACACAAAACACGCATGTTGCTTTTTTGCTTCAGCAATAATGGATAAGAAAAGTATTGTTGTGGTAATACAGAAATGGTGTAGTAACCATTGATGATTAGTGGGATCTCTTGATGCTTTTCACTACTTGGAGATAAGTGCAATGACACAGAACGAACACATGCAGATGTTCTAACAGTTCTCCCAATGTATCCCAGTTCCAGGACAACGACTTGGTGGAGATAAAACCAAGGATAAGCATGGCAGCCCCTAATCATGCACTTGTAGAACCATAATAGCATGGGCAAATCCTATATTTCTATCTTGACAAGATCCCTTTTAAAATGAGCTTGACATTTCATTTCATTAGTCATTATGACCAATTTAACACCACACAATTCTCATAGTTCAGGCGTGAAGACATTGCTAAAAAGTTAGGTTATTAGCGCGATGGGTACTGCTGTTAAGATACTATAAGAGGGAAAATGGGGTGATATAAAACAAGATCACAAGTTCTTTTTCTGCTTTCTCTGTATAATACTTCCTGTCTTGAATCCCAGTACCATTCACACTTAAAAAAACTAAACCAAAAAATAGCTTTTTTTTTTTTTTTGGTTTGTGTATGTGTGAAATCTTTAGTATTAAAAAACAGACAGAGGTTCTATGTGTCCCTGTCCAAGACACTTCCTCTACCTTTCTGTTTCACCAAATGCTCACAGTGCTGCCAGAATGGACATATACAGTAGATAGCAGCTAAAACCTGACATTGGTTCTAACCCATGTTACTCTTTCCAAAATTAAAAGAAAAAAATCCAGGCGAACAGGTACATGCACTTTTTAAATACTATCCAGTCCTGAGATTTACACAGTTTTGCCACACAGTACAGCCCAGTCTGGCAGGGCAGACAACCTGATTTTTATCTGCTGCAGTTAAGTAACACTTACACATCTTGTCCCTTTGTCCACCCTGCTATTGGACAGAGGAAGGAGAAGAACCAGACTGATGATCTCATCTCTGACATTCTTTCCTATTAGCATGCTCTTTGGTACACATGAATACTAATGCACAACTGATTGGTTCCTTGTGCTGCTTCTCCCTTCAGTCTGAACTCTACTGCAAGAGACTGTTACCAAGCCACATCCAGACACATTTCTTGCATTCAAATACATTTAATGTATTAATTAAAACAAAACTGAAATAAATTGTCTTTTTATAACTGTGTGGAGATCAGCTTTAAAGCAAATCTGTGCATTGCCTATTCAGGGCAAATCAACAGGTTTACTTTAATTCTCCTTCCCTCCACAGCATATGATTACATTTCCTTCACTCCTTCGTACATCCATTCGGGGCCTGGAGCTGAAGGAAATACTCAGTACTTCCAGGTATGGGGAAACATTTCAAGCTCCAGTTAGCGGTGTCACACATGGAATCCATTGGCTTGTCTAAACTGTGACATGTAGCTTACATAGGATGTTTCTTTGCTCCTGGAGGCTGACCAGAGTGATGGGACAGGGTAAGATAAGTATATGTTGCTGGGGAGTGCAGAGTTAAAGTGAGCTGGTTACTTTGCCTTGTCTATGCAAGCACAAAATCCATTGATCTCAAAACACACTTACAAAATTCAGCATGGAAACCATGTAGTAAGCACTGGTAGGAAAGCGCCTTTCTTTTACAGACATGCAAGACAGTAGGTTGAGTAGGACTCTGCTGGTGGAATGGGGCTCCTTTCCTGTTTCTTGGCTGGACCCCTGGACAGAATTTGATCTGGATGAGAAAGAAAGTGTTCAGGTGGACATCCCTGGCAGCTTGTCTTGAATAGGGCTGTGTTCCCAGTTCCTGGAGCACCGAGTCTGAAATAAAGGGACTGAAGCTTTTAGATCAGCCAAGCTGGCTGGCATTTGTGGAGTGATGGGTGTGAATTCCTAAGAACTGGCAAGGGTTTTTACACAGAGCCTGTGGCACCTGGAGTGGGTTTGGATTTTCATTTCTTGAGAGCACAGTGCCAACAGCCCTTTTTTCACAGACAAGACTTTTTCATGATACAAATATCCAGACACTGTTACAAAAAAGTCACACTTCTCTAAAGTTATGTCAAGCCTGTAAGGTTGCTGCTCGGTACACTTGTATGTAGACCATTACTTTGTTAAAGTTGCCTACAGCAAGTAAAGACACTATCATAATTGTACAGTAACTAATTTTTATGCTAGAAAAATAGTCGGGGTAAGTCTGAGGCTAGGTTCACACCTAGGCGACACCTCACCGCGTGCTCAGGAGTTGCCAAGGTGTGAACCATTCGCAATGTGGGTGCTATTATTTTCTACTGGCACCCCAGTCGCGCCAAGCAGATCGCACGGTTTCCTGCTGTGCGCAAAAAAAAAGGTACACGTACCTTTTTTCTGCGATTGCCACCCCATTAAAATCAGTGGGGCCGAGCGGCAATCGCTGCCTGCATTGTGCAGGACCCGCGCGATCCCGGGTGTTTTGCAGGTGTGAAAGGTGTTAAAGATACATCTCACATAAGTCCCGATTTGTCTCTGTTTTTTTTAGGGGCAACCCCCCTCCCCACTCCTAATTTCAGGCCTGATTTTGTTAAAGAATAAAGTAAATCTGTTACAAAATTCTGAAATACCAACAGAACATATCTTCTGTGAAAACATCATGTGAAAACGATCAGCAGATCCAGAGATGTAAGCAGCTGATGTTTTATATAAAAATTATATTTAAAAAACAAAAGCCAAGCTTGGTCTCAACCTCCCACATCCATCCAGCTTTCCTGTTGGTCAATGAGTCAATGCATCATATTAAAAGACCAGTTGAAAACCAGTTCAAAAGATTGGGACATACACTATATTGCCAAAAGTATTGGGACACCCCTCCAAATCACTGGATTCAGGTGTTCCAATCACCTTCATTCCCACAGGTGTATACAATAAAGCACCTAGGCATGCAGACTCTTTCTACAAACATTTGTGAAAGAATGGGTCGCTCTCGGGAGCTCGGTGAATGCAAGCGTGGTACCGTGATAGGTTTCAATGAGTCCATCCATGAAATTTCCATGCTACTAAATATTCCACGGTCAACTGTTAGTGGTATTATAACTAGGGATGCTCCGATACCACTTTTTTAAGACCGAGTACCGATACTTTTTTTTTTTTCTTCAAGTACTCGCCGATACCAATTACCGATACTTTTTCTTAAAGGGACAGGTCACATTTTTTCTAAAGCAATACAAAATCATGATTTTAGGTCAGTTTCTTAATATTATGAAGAACATGAAATGAATATTTATCATGCCATTGCTAACTAAGGCTTGTATCCCTTTCCCTTTCCAGATCAGAACACTGTATAGTGTGGCACAGCTATATCCAATTCTGCCTACCTGGCTTTATAATATAAAGCCAGGTAGGCAGAATTGGATATAGCTGTGCCACACTATACAATAATACACTGTTCTGGAGTCTGGACATGTGCTCATCTATTTAATTGGATGATCACAGGCTTCCTCACCAGTCAATACTGACTGGTGAGGAAGCCTGTCAATCATCCAATCTGCCAATCAGCGGGAGAAGAGGTCAGAATGGAGCAGATGACTGAGGACTTGGAGGAGGAGTTCGCGGCCATCTTGCTTCATTGAAGACGCTATGGAGGTCCTGTGTGTGGCAGTTGCGGGTCCTTGAAGATGGCGGACGCGGCACAGGTACTCGTTTTTTGTATTGGAGTATTTGCACGAGTACCAGTACTCATGCAAATACTCGGTATCGCCGCCGATACCGATGCTTGTATCAGAGCATCCCTAATTATAACTAAGTGATGCAACTGGGAACAACAGCAACTCAATCACGAAGTGATAGGCCATGTGAAATGACAGAGCGGGGGTCAGCGCATGCAGTGCGACTTCTGCGTGTGCAGAAGTCACCAACTGTCTGCAGAATCAATAGCTACATACCTCCACACTTCATGTGGCCTTCAGATTGGCACAACAACCGTGCGTAGAGAGCTTCATAGAATGGGTTTCCATGGCCGAGCAGCTGCATCCAAGCCTTACATCACCAAGTGCAATGCAAAGCGTCGGATGCAGTTGTGTAAAGCACACCGCCACTGGACTCTAGAGAAGTGGAGACGTGTTCTCTGGAGTGATGAATCGCGCTTCTCTGTCTGGCAATCTGATGAACGTGTCTGGGTTTGGCAGTTGCCAGGAGAATGGTACTTGCCTGACTGCATTGTGCCAAGTATAGTTTGTTGGAGAGGGGATTATGGTGTGGCATTGTTTTTCAGGGGTTGGGCTTTGCCCCTTAGTTTCAGTGAAGGGAACTCTTGGCATCCGCATACCAAGACATTTTGGACAATTTCATGCTCCCAGCTTTGTGGGAACAGTTTGGGGATGGCCCCTTCCTGTTCCAACATGACTGTGCACGAGTGCACAAAGCAAGACAAAGACATGATAAAGACATGGATGAGCGAGTTTGGGGTGAAGGAACTTGACTGGCCTGCACAAAGTCCTGACCTCAACCCTTTGGAACACCTTTGGATGAATTGGAGAGGAGACTGTGAGCCAGGCCTTCTTGTCCAACATCAGTACATTCCCATAGACACACTCCTAAACCTTGTGGACACCTTCCCAGAAGAGTTGACGCTGTTAGCTGCAAAGGGTGTGCCAACTCAATATTGAACCCTACGGACTAAGACTGGGATGCCGTTAAAGTTCATGTGCGTGTAAAAGCAGGTTTCCCTATACTTTTGACAATATAGTGTAGGTGTAGGGTCAATCCTAACCTTCACAGAAAAAGTCAGTTTGCATATGATTTAATCTGCTCAATTTTCTGGATCCTCTAATTTGGTGCTGCTTATGCTTTTTTCATCATATCTGTCTGCATTGCATAGGATTATGACATAGGATTATTAAAATGTTATTACTACTTGGAATGATTAACCTTGACATTTGTACCCTGGTTTTAAATGACAGTATAAAGGAAAACTAGTTGTTAAAAATGTTTTTAAAGGTCTGTGTGACTGATGATGTTGAAAGAGCTTCCTTCCTTCTTTCTCATGTCAGGAGGTCAGAAACCATTATCTCAGGAATATAGGGTTAAGGTGTATGACTGCATTTTTTATGTTTTCATATCTCAACCTGCTGTCATCTGTGTGTGCTTTTGTACTTCTATCTTATTTTCATACCAGGATACTAAGAGGCCATTCACACCATTGCGCCATAGTAACATGCACATTTATCCTAAATATGCACTTTAGAAACACGTGCTGCAGCGCACTGTGGTAAAAAGCATGGTGTCCTGTGCACTCCAGGAATGTAGCTTGCCCCATAGATATAAATACAGATTGCAGTGTGCAGTTTAATGTTCTGGAAATGTCATAATTTTACATGCTTCCTATTCCACATTTTGATGAATATATTACATATACAGATGGTGGTTCACAATAACTGCATTTGTTGAACTGTAATCACTTGGTCTCTTTGATCAACCACTGCTGAGATAACATCTGATCCACACACAGCACATTGTTTTCATATCCTCAGACTAGATTTCACTCAGTGTAAATAAAGTACAAACACTGTGCCGCAGTGCTAAGTAGGAAGCAGAGACTGCATATGTATTGAGCAAATCTGCCTGCAATCTTATACATCTGTCATCACAAAATATATAGATATACAATGTTTAACAAAAACAAACACTTTTTTTGATAAGATGATTTACATCATATTTAAGTATATTTCCAAAATCATTAAAACGATTAAATTTTTCCATTAAGAGAAAACATTGGTCTCTGTGGAGGTTTCTTTGATCACACGCACTTAAACTTATGATGTAGTTCAGGGTGGATGCTGTATGGAGAATAATATAGGTGTCCCGCTGCACTCCTTACCGGAAAACCCTAGAGATGGGTGCTTAAATGACTGCGGATGGCACAGTTGGAATCAGTGAGGAAGCAAAGTGTCACTAGCAAACCAGACAAAATGATCAAGTGATTGTCCTTCATTGATGCATGCAGTCACATTGAAGCAACGTTTCGGGCCCTTGCAGGCTTAGTATGTCCTACTGAGCCTGATGAACGGGACCCTGCGTGGCCCCGAAACGTTGCTTCAGTGTGACAACATGCGTCAATAAAGGATGATCACTTGACCATTTAGCCTGGTGTGCTGGTGACACTTTGCTCTCTCACTGTCTGGGGAATAGACACAAGTGCCAATGCAAGTACTATTTATATCAAGTTATCACTTTGCGCTTAGCTGGTGTAACTAGCTTTTTGTATTCCTCATTCGGATCTGTTTGGAGTTGTGTTTTAATTGAAAGGATAGGTCCTGCAGCTGAACCACACTCGCATTATATAATGCTGGATACAAGATGTTTATGCAGTCAGTGGCACATTTATGGTAGAAGGACTGGTTTTACTGCTTTCTAGGGAAAAGACATGTAGATCTCAACATCCTGGGTAATTTTAATGAAAAGTGTAACACAAGCTCTTGAGCGGTAATCAGCCCTATTCAAGCAATCTATTTTTAAAGGAAATGTGGTTATAATGTTTTCATATTGTATGGAAATCAGATTACTGCTGCACTGTTGTGAGCAGTCCCTTCGGCTGTTCGGAAAGCTTAAAGTGTATCTAATCCCAAGAACAAAAATGTAATGTAGTTTACCAGTCCTTGGATGCAGTAACTCAATTAGTATTCTTTTTTTTCCCCAGCTTTTTTTCATGCCTTTTTTATTTTTCTGGTAATTTTGCCAGTAATACACTTGCTGGCCTAAGGGGACAATGATCAGTTACCACACTAGTGTCCTACAGGAAGGGGAGTATATTAGGGCTACAAAACGCGTCCCCCCTCTCCTCTTTTTCAAAACATATGGTGGGGGAAATGCAAAAGGCATGATTTGCCCTTTTTTGGTATATTAAACAGACCAAAAGGAAGAAAGTACGAGAAGTTAATTGTTTGGGTTACATACACTTTGATATTCAGATTGCAGCTATGATATGCTTTGGCACCTGGGGCCATGGTCAGAGTCTTCTGTTATGTGCCTATGTCTCTTAGTCTCCTAAATCTCTTGGTCTTAATCGAGCCAAACAGCATGGAGCCAGCTTCCTGGCCAATCAGGAAGCGGGTAATGACAAGCTGCCAGGCAAGCCGGCTCGATGCTGATTGGCCGGAAAGCCGGCTTCCCTGCCAATCAGCATCAAGGCGGCCAAAAAGCATTAAGGCGGCTAATCAGGAAGCCGGGCGCCAGTCATTACCCGCCGCCCAAATACTCAGTATCAGAACCAATGACGATTCTAGTATCGGTGCATCCCTAGTTTATAATAAAGATAGATGTTCCAGCATGATGGAGAATTCCAGATGTGCCAAAACCAATAACGTTTGAGAAATATACTGTATTTTCTTGTTACCATCCCTCTATATGACCTGCTTGTTAATTGGCCTGTGTATGGCTATCCTATTCAGGATGTCAGTAATTCCTCCTAGATATCTCAATGTTTATAACCGATATTCTTTTTGGAACATGGTACCTGATCATAGGCTGCTGTGTAAATCGTGTTACTGAAAAAAATACACCGAGTAGATCAGACATAGCCACAACTGTTTGCTTTGGAGTATATGTTGATCTGTCTATGTTAACAGTCTGTTGACAACATTTTAAAAATCTTTCCTAAAATACACTTTCTAAAATTGTTCAAAAAAGTTAGCAGTGAATGCTGCATTGATTGAGCAGAGGATCTTCACAGCAGAAGAATTTATGGTACTTATGCAAATGAATCAATTGCTGCACACAATAAACTAAAATGTCCACTACTTGGACAGACTGTGCATCCGTCATATCATTGCCTGCTTTCATAGTCTGATCACTGCTTTTGTATGAACAGTGGAATATTTCTGTTATGTTGGTCATTTTTTGGTTCTGGGCCTTTTAGATCTGGTTGCCTCTTTTGGAAGCATTAAATTAGAATCTCAATGTCCTACATGCTGAGTAGACTGGATCAACAACCATTCCTGGCCCTAACAGAGTTTATTGCAATGCTATTACTGCTAATGTTAATGGGAAACCTTTTCTAATTTCAGTGACGCATTCTGAATTGTTATAATATGTACTTGAACATGATTTCTGATATGGCATTCTCTTGTTTTACATAGAAGATGTGCTGTATTTCTTTGCTTATCATGTTTCATATATAGATTGGTAAAAAAAATCTTTTTTGCAGAAGCTATGTATGCCACACAGTGCTGCCAGCGTCCTCGCTAAACAACTGTTGGGGAAAAAAAAGCAATTGTCAGAAAAAGACCTAGATGATCTAGTGTTTATTATAAAAGCCTACAGCTCTTTCTGAGAACTTTCACTTAGAGAAGAACAATAAAACACAATTAGTGTTGTGCCAGGCATAAATAAAACATATATAATATGCACATATAATGGACAAATATGATGGAGAACATAAAATGGAAAAAAAAAAAAGAAAACTCTGCATGCATGCACTGAACCAGTAACTCAAAAGTATGAAAACAAGGCAGCCATTGTGAAAACCAGGTAATAGTTCAGAAGGAGAGGTCATGTCAGCCTCCATGTTTCTATCATAACAGGTTTCCTTTAAATACATAATGGTACCTAGTGAGGGCCTTGCTGCTTTCAGTGAATTGTGGGTGTTATAAATTTGAATTATTAAATACATGGGAAGGACCAAAGCCAGGGTCCTCTATCTTACATTACTTGGTTGTTGAGAGAACTATGGGCACCCCTTTTTTTTGGCCGTAGTTCTCCTTGGGGTCACAAGAGGACATTTACTAATGTCCTCCTGTGACCTGAAAAACGCAGCATATAGTGGGCTATTGCTCGCTGTATGCTGACAGTGGAGAGACATCAGGATCCATCCTGCTGCCTGATTGACAGCTTGGTCTGCCACTCTAGAAATAAAGCCAGCTGTGCCCGCCCCCCTCCCCGTTATGTACCTCCTGTCAGCGCTAGAGAAACTGACAGTCACCGCTCTCTGCAGGGAGAAGATTATGAACTGAGCGATCAGCGGTATGTGATCACTAAGTTCTCGCTCTATAGAGCCGACTTGTGAACGCTTCAGTGTCTCATGCCGGCTCTAATTATTGGGATGAGTGTATTTCACCCATCCCATATTTCTCCTTTTAAAGTTGTATAGACACAGGTCCACCCAGTTTGTGTGTGTGTGTGTGTGTATGATTTAAGAATTTCAGTACCCTTGTATATTGTCCCCTTACCCCTATATATTGTATTCCCTGAGGAAGACCTCTAGATGTTTTTTGGATGTGTCTATACCCTTAGCTGATACCACTACCTGTGAAAAAGAGTTCCACAGCTTTACTGCTCCAATAGTAACGAATACCCTACGCAGTTTGAGATTAAACCTATTTTCCTCCAGTCACAGGTGTTGGCCTCTTGTTTATAGGGACCTTAGAGCAAACAGGTTGTTACTAATTCGACCATCCCTATTTAACAATTCGTACATTGAGATCATATTCATATTGTAAAGAATCTCTTCTAATTAACCAGAGTGGTACATTTTAAATCCCTTTGTTATTAATGTGGAGAGGTTGAGTGTGTAAATAAACATGTGATATGAGTGATGAACGATCAGCTCCCTATCTGGATTTGCCCCACAATCATCCAAACAATGGCATTCATTTTCTGATCGCGGCTAGCAATCCGCGCAGTTTTGAGCCGTGTTTCCGCTGGTCCAGTTATGCACAAACATGGCTGCAAAAAACGCGGGCCGCTCATTGCACAAAAAGGTGCCGTCTGGGTATGACCCCATTGAAATCACGCACTCGGGCTGCCCATATGTGAACCAGGCCTAAAGTGTGCATTTGCCACACATTCATCAAGCATTCATCACTCAGTGAATTAATATTTTAGGCTAACTAACTGAACACACTTGTTCCTTGTGCGCCTGGATTCCACCAGATTTTCTAAATATGCCATTCCGAATTCACACTATGTGGTATATTTTCTGTGGTCTTCTCTGTCTGCTTGCACTGAAAAGTGAATCTACAGCTGTAAATAATTGACTAAATGGCTGTTTATAATATTATATTATCAGATCTTTTTTTTATCTACCGGAGAGTTTGTTTTGTTTTTTCCTTTTTTTTTTCTCTCTTAGAAACTTTGATGGTGATTGAGTAGACAGGAATATAGATATATTTGTCGCAAATATATAGAATTAGGATGTCAAGTGACAACATAGAAATGTAAAACCTGCCATAAACTGGTTAACACTATTGTGCAGTATTCTACTTGTATATGAAGCGAGCTGCATGGACCGAAAGCAGGGGAGTAACTGCGAGTGATTGGAATGGTTAAAAGCTTTCATATTCTTCTAAGGCAGAGATTAGTAGAGAAAACCCCTCAAAGGCAGTAATGGGAGATCACCCACGTGTAGATTTGCATGTCAGGTAATGAGAAAGCTAATTTCGTATACCAAACAATTAATTGCTTTAGTGTATGACCAGCTTAAGTGACAGAGCAGTACTTGGGAGAAAGCATAGTACAATCTCCCCAGAAGTTGCTGTTCCACGCTAAAAGCTTTAGGAATTTGGGCTAAGAAAGGCTTGGCAGTTGGCTCCGTAGTTTATAAAATGTGTTCCTAAGAAGGAAACGTGCATAACTTGCCAGCTCTTTCTTGAAATAATAGTCTTTAAATAGGAGCAGCCAATGGGAGATTTGGACATGTGATTACACTGTATGTGCTGCTTGGCATTTTAGGAGTGCCTTAATCCTTGTTAGCATGAGATATCTGTGCAGAGAATGCTGTGGTTAGTCCATGACAGCATCTCCCCATCCGTGTTTTATTCCAAACTTCCCCGGCAATGTGCAGAGGAGCTGGCTGCTTTATTATGCCCCTGGTGGCCCATTCTTGTATTTATACACACTTCCTGCCCTATCCCAGGAGCATAATTATTTCTATTACAATATGCTACAAAGGCTTATCTGGCCCGATTAACTCAGCACTTGCTTTCTTTTAATAAGTGCTTATTTATGAACTGTTAAGCAATTGCCTTTTTAAGGTAGAGCCGCATCAAACAATATGTATTTGGTCTGCTGCAAAATAATTGCACTGTACCTTGAAACAGCTAAGCAGATAAACGCACTGAATGCTTCTGCATTTCTTTAACTTTTGAGGTTGAGCATATTCAGTCTAGTCACTGCTTAAACTTTTACTATTATTTAATTATGGAATATATTATGGTTTAAATTCTGTGTTTCTTGAGATACTTATGATGGAAAATATTGCTGCTTTCATGGAAATAAGGGCTTATGATTTTTATTTCCAGTGATTTTTTTATTTTTTTTCCCTCCTAGATGAACTTCAATAACGTAGGATTTTTTTTTCTTCTTAAAGGAACACAATAACAGGGAAATATTTGACTTGACCTGTGTTTTTGCCTATGATAGGAAGATTCAGGTTAGTTATTTCTAGGACACATTGCTTAAGTTCCCCTTATCTGTGCTTTGTACTTCAGTAAAGTCGCACTTTATGGTCCTTCTCACACTGGCCAGAGCCCTACGACTCAATGGCCATTGTCAAGTGATGGGAAATCCCAAATTATATTATTGTCACTAGAAAAGGAGGTGAGGAGAAATCTTTCAATGGGAACTTCTGTTCCTATGTCTCAAAATAGATTACCCTTCGCTTTGTACTCATTTCTTCTCACTTCCTCTTGTGTCTCTGGGACAGGAAGTGAGGGGAAATCTTTCCAATAGGACACGGCAATAAAACCATTACATACTCAATACAAAACAATGGCTTTCAAAACACTAAGTTTTTGGAAACAATCGTGTACTGGTGACAACGTAGGAGCTGTATTTTTTGTATCCCAAAAGAGCTTAGGAAGAGTTTAGTCATGTCTTGGGATGCAAGGTGCAGACCAAAAAAACAAAACAATTGTAGGCTAAAATTGCAGTTCTGTTTTTAATCTGTCACAAAGTAAACCATGTGTGATTTTTCTTAGGGAAGAATAGTTATCTGCTGCAATTACGTTTTTATTAATTGGTGTGTCTTTGTGAAAATTGAAAGGTTCTTTAATTGCATTGGCCACCAGTGGAACTCAAAGATTGTGCAAAATATATCCTTGAAGTGGGGCTACCCCTGCACCGCAAAGATTAACTGCTCATGTTGTCTAGGGGGCAAAAATAAAAAATAAATATTCACCCGATACTCCCGTCCTGCCTGGCTGCTAGACCAGTCCCTGCAGCCTCTTCTCCCCGGAGCTCTGGTGGTCTAAGGACCAGACATTTTGTCACATATAATACAGGTCTATTAGACATGAAGACACCGGACATATCACAACCAGAGTGGAGGGCAAGACCGGTGAGTGATCACTGCCACAGAACCAAGGATTGGATTAGTATTTCTTCTTTACTCCGTCCCCTAGAGAAAAATTAGCAGTTTAACCCTTGCAGTGCGGAGGTAGCCCCCCTGCAAGGGCCATTTTTTTTAATATCACTTTTGTTTAAGTGACATACATAGATTCTCTATGGAGGTGAATTACTGTCCACCCACCTCAGACTACCGCTTTTAAGAGTGTGTTATAAGGGGTATTATATGGTGTCCACCACTGACCATTAGAGCTGCTGTCTGTAAATAGAGATATATTAATGGCCACAAGCCACCAAAGGCAATCTAAATAGGGGTAAAATTATTGGCCACCTACCGCTGAGGCCGAGGGAGTCATTAAAGTCTGCCTGATGTTTAGGCCTTGTTCACACCGAATGTGGTTCATTCCAGAGCGGTAGCTGCTGGAACACACCGCAATCGCTCACAAAACTTCCCCCTGCGTTCTGGGGCGGGAGGGGGTGTGGCAGTGCATTGAATTCAATGGCACCGCTTCCACGCCCCCCTGCCCGCAGTGCGTTCAGACGCGTGGCAAAACTTTGCCTGCGTTCCGTTCCACTGCAAACGCAAAAAATAGGGCTTGCTCTATTTTTTGCATTTGCAGTGGAATGGAACACAGGCAAAGTTTTTCCATGCGTCCGATCGCACGACGGGGGAGGCATTGAATTTGTTTGCAAAAAAAGTTCCTCCGGCGCTAAAAGCCAGCAACTATTTCAATCTTCAATTAGACTGGCCCCAGGGGTGCTTCTGCTCCTCAGATCAGAAAGCTCTCATCCACACATGGAAAAAAACTCAAAAAAGAGCGCCCACCCTGTGCAGTACTGATTTAATATTTATTGATAGCTTAAAAAGAAAGGGGGACTCACAAGTAGCAGTATTAAACACTCATCAATTGACTCCAGGGATAAAATCATGATTGGTAACAAATCCAAACAAATTGCCTCACTGCTCAGTTGGAGTTTACACAGACGCCGACATCAGCTGTGAATGCGAAGGTTGATGCGTTTCTTGGGGCACGCCACTTTCATCAGAACCTAGTGCACAAAGAATGCTAGCCGACTAAGACTAGACTGCAACCAATCAGATTCCTGACAGCCAAAGACGATATATATATATATTCTCATATCTTCATGGTGGTAAATTTGGCGTGCTATGTTTGCAAATATACTTGTTTTGTTTTTTGTCAGTTGCCAATGCTTTTTATCTCCTTAAGGAGAATGTTCAAGAATATTTTATTGCTTTTTAATCTTGTAAATTATATATAAAATACTGCGAATAGGTATTTCATATTTGTCACTTTTAGCCAGCAGGTAGTGAGAATGAGATAACAGAACCCCTTCCCTCTCCCAGTTAATAGGAGCAATCAACAGGTGCAGAACTAGTGCTGGGCTTTCCTGTTAAAAAGCATAGCATGCCCTGCAAACAGGACATGGAAACTCCCCATACTAAATCATGGATGCACCCTGTACTGACCTGTTTTTATATGTAAAATAAGGGTATTTACATTTAAAAAAAATGTGTAAGTGATCAAAAATGAAATTGGCCAAAAACCTATGATCATTTCCCTTTTTTAAATGCCTGTTTATTTTCTTTTGTTTTTAGTATTTATGTTTTGTCTTTTTCATTCATACTGATTTTTCCCCCCCCCCCCACTAAACAAGTTTTCCCCCCCCCCCACTAAAACAGTTTGGAATTCCTGAAAAACATCAATGTGTGGCCCTTGTCGATGGATGTAAGCAATAAGTATCTGGAATTACTTTGGTGTGTTATTTTCTAACCTGAATTGTTGGATTGAGCGGCTAGCACAGGATCAAACGGTAAGTCTTACTATATTTCACAAACATTACTGCATAGTGTGTGTGTGTGTGTACAGTGGTGGTGCTGAGGCGGTCTTATTTATGTTCTTCTATATCTGGCTATACATTTGTCTCTGTGATCCACTAGTGTTCAGAATAAATGTGTCATCTCTGCATTTTCTCTCACAAAGCTGAGGTCCGAATAGCTGAATTTTTAGTTTTGGAATGTTCATGACTTTTTCCTGCAGCTTAAAACTTTTCCTTGGAATAATCTGGGGGATTCTTCACACAATAAATTGTGGGCATATTCACTTAAATTATCTAATCATGTGCAGATAAAATGGGTAACCAGGAATTTTCTTCCCATGTGATTGGATAATTAAAGTGAATCTTTATACATTTCATTGTGTGAACTTTCTTTAAGACTTCATTAGGTCAACCTCAATGTGTAAACTTGGCATGGATGTAACAAGGTAAACTCTTTGCTCGATGTGTACTGTATTTTAATCACTTCTGTAATCCCCTCTAGCGGTCTTTTTTTATTTTAAGTATTTTCTGCTTCTGCGTGTTTTAGACCTCAAAATCTAGATGTGCAGAAAATGTACCTAATTGGACAGCTTGAGATTTCTTTTTATCACTATGTGACAGACCCATTTTACTGTGTATAAGACCTAAAAAATATAAAAAGTTCTTAGCACAGTGCACTGTGCACAGTGGGTGAGCATGCTTTGTGTCAGTAAAGGGTCTGTTCTTCATCTTTTACATTTTTTGTTATTCATAAATACAATTCACAGGAAATCCTAACCTGGCATGTAGAAAGGTGGAAACTGAAGTTACTGCACAGCGGTAACATTAGTCAGCCAGTGTTGATGTGTTTCCTAATTTTGTGTGTTTGTACCTAAGATTAATATAGAGCCAGTATTGGACTCTTGCTCACATGGAGTTATTTACAATAAATAAGCAATTCAGAGTGATTTTGACTTGAGATTCTAATTTGAACAGCAATGCTTTTAATCTGATCTAAGGCCTGGTCATTTAAACACAGTCTCAGCCACTTTTAATGGGCCTTTATACTTGCTACAAAATGGTGTCAAGGACTGATTGCTTTTGCTAGAATTCAGCCTTTACACTTCCTACAATACACAATGCAGCTGTTGCACGCTCTTCATGGTATCTCCCCTTGGCATCACTGCTGCTGTCTCTTGCTCTTTGTTTTGAAACAGTGACGTTTCTTGGGCAACACTGGTGTTTGAACAGGAGACCGTGTCTGGCAGCCTATCTCATGTACCAGTCAGTGAATAGGAGCCTTTTAACCCTGCCCGGATTACCAGTGCCTAGCTTGTACTCTGATGTGCGGCCTCTGTGTTTCAGCTTGGCTACTTAAAAAAATCTTTCTAGAACAATTGCCTCCACAGTTTTAGAGTGCAAATACAACATTTGCTTACTCTGCAGGCCTGATACTAAAACCATGCAAATTCAAATGTATGAATATCTTACCTCCTTACCATCTTGTCTTAAATTGTATTGTGACTGTAATGTCTTCCTTATATTGTAAAGCGCTGTGCAAACTATTGGCGCTATATAAATCCTGAATAATAATAATAATAATAATAATATCTTTGTCTGAATAAGAATTTCTTGTTGTGCAAAAACTATTCTCATCGTATGGTTTTGGGTTTTGGTTCAAGAACCTTAATATATTTGCTCCATTTTGGCCTGCTGACAAGTCGTGGCTATAAAGTGCTCTACACATGTCACTCTATGTTTAGGCCAAACTCTAAAATAATGCTAAAAGGAAGCATGAACTTTTATTGATCTGGTTCCTCACCATAGCAGTTTTTTTTTATCCCCTGCTTGGATCTGAGCATTATCAATTTATTGGAAGGGTCTGCAGAGGTCTAATCTGTGCCTTCTGTAAACAGTATGATGGCATCATGGGCAGTGCCAACTGATCTGAGATATTGATATGGCCCTAAGAGAACAGAAGTACCTTTTGGGCACTCTTGATAGTGAATGGTTAGGCTATGTTTATTGTGCCAGAGGAGTGGTCAAAGTATGGTATTGGATAAATGAAGCCATTACTGAGAGGTTTGAGGTTGCCATTGACGTCAGAACTCCAGAAATATAGACAAATTCATCCAGCACCTGACCCAGATGGCCACTGGTGGGAAGTGCACAAAGCTACTGGCGATAATGTATTCTAGTTAAAAAAATAGAAACAGCCTGCACCCCATAATGAGCCTTAATTGTTTTATTGAGAGCTCAACAAAATAAGTCACAAAGAAAAAGTACCAAGATGTTCCTCCAACCCCGTGGCAATTGATGGGTACCTTTTTAGGTGTCCAAACGAAGTAACATTTCTGCACCCTGTTGAGCATTTTTATTCTTCAATCCATTCTTCTTATTCTGTGGTTAAAAGAATACTATAGGGAAACAATGGCTGGTGATCAGTTATCTTATCTGACAGCGATTCTTCATCATTACCCCAGTCTGGTGAGCACAGATCTGGCCTAGAAAGCAGTTATGCTCATCCAACAAGTAGCAGAGTAATGCTTTGACAAGCAAAGTATATACATCGCTGACCAAAATGGCAAAAACAGTTATATATATATATATATATATATA
>NW_017307368.1:65481-90083 GCF_000935625.1 Nanorana parkeri
TATATATATATATATGTATAGTATGTATTTTATCCATGTATTAAATTGTTTGACTAAAGTCCCACTTGATCTTTAAGGTTATGTAAAATTATAGGACTGAAATATTTTGTGGTTCATAACTTGTTCAGCTGTTCATGCATTCATTTGATTTTCGCATGTTTTCAGTGTCTAGAAAAATGACTTAGTGTGTTTTTTCTGAACTCTTTTTGTACATTAAGAGTTTTTGTACACAAAGAGTTAACATTTATACATAGGAATTGCAGCAGGCATGTTCATCTAGCTCTGCAGTGAGTCATGAACTAATACTGTACAACACTGTACCTTTGCAGATGTCCTATAGCTGGGATGGAAGATTTCCTTTTTAATTTATGAGTTCTATATTGCTAGTTACAATAGCCAACATTTCTGCATTGCATGGTTCATGTTAATGGAATGAATTAGGATGAAATGATTGGGCTGAGGATAACTCAGGTTTTACAATTTAGATTTTGTTAATTTCATTAGATAGAAAGATATTGGGGGGGAATATGGCTATATTTTAAATATACCAACAGGATCATCCAAAGATAATAATTGGGCCAGTCCTATTGTATTTAGTACTGCACTGTGTACATACCGTAGCTACACAGTAGGAGCAGGACTATGTTTGGTGTCAGTGGGAGGAAGATGATGTTTGTCGTCCTTGGTCAATGGGAGAAAAAAAAATGCCCCAGTGGCACTGGTGTTCAGTGGGTGAGAGGGGAGATTGGTTCCTCCTGTGGGGGGGGGAGGGGAGTCTTAGAACTCTGTGGGGTAGAGGAGAAACAATGCTACTCAGTGGAGATGGGGTGCACTGGTGCTCTGTGGAGGGAGAAAGGGACTTTTAACTTTAACTTCAAGTGGATTTTACATTGCTATACAAGTGTATGATAATGTGAAACCTGCTTTAAGTAGATCAAATGCAGGTCAGAAGGAGTTCAACTCCAGGTCATAATACTTTAGGACATGTTATCTAGTAAGTGGCAATTCAATGGACAGCAAATTACATCGGGGGTTTGAGAATCTTGTAAAGTACCTTCCAGATTTATTCCTCTCCAACGATGGCAGTCTTGACGGCTGTGTTTGGTGTTTAACTACCTTTTGACACTGCACTTCTGAATCTCACTGGATCACTGCATCTTCAGAACTCAAGCATATAAACTTCACCTTAAAGGAGAAACCTCTAGCCAACCTAAAAAGTTGCAACAGCTCTCGAACCTGAGCATGACTTGGCACGTCTCTTGCCTCTTACACGGCATGGGCCACAGCCCCAAGTAGCTATGAGAACGTGGACTTCTAAGCATGGGAACCTTTTCTTACCATTGAATATTGTACTTTGTAAGGGAGAGCTTCAACCACTCTTTTTTTACATGACCAGCACTCTTCCAGTGTATATTGTACAGAAAAGTAGAATAACTTGTTTTGTGTGTTTTTTTTTTTTGCTTTAATTGTTTTGTGTTCAGTCTATGCCCTGTATGCATGTGTGAAGTTAGTCATATAGAAGGCAGTGTTCCCCTTGTCTTTTCATAGACGTGCTTATTGTTCTTTGGAGCACTTTGTATTATCACCAGGATACTAGCTTTCAATGTGAAGATTGATAATATAAAAAGTGAACTGATATCACCAATATGATTCCACAAGTTAAATCTACTTGGCTGCAACACTGCATTTTGCACTTCATTACTCCTTTGGATTGCATTACTCAATAAGTTACATTGGGTTGGAATGGTCACATGAAGACAAGCAGCGTGGGAATGTCTGCCAACACCAACAGACATTAAAAATGCTTGAGGCGTTTATGACACAGAGGGAAGGACATTGGTTTAGCTGAATTTTCTCAAGCTTTGAGTGGCAGTTTTCTACTGAAGTTGTTTGATAGTTATGATGACTGTATTCACTCACAGTAATAGGTTAGTAAGAGGTAAATCATTTAAAATATGTAGCTAATATGTCACTTTACCAAATATAGGGTATTTTTAGATCTTTAGTTATGTTCACCGGTCTTATTTATATGTACATTATTTAGTATTAGATCTCCTCTTCTACCTGGAACTTAAATATCAGTATTACTTCTAATTCTGATTAAAGAATGGCTAGGACAGCAGAGTATAATGATACCATGATCACATATTAAGCGGGTAAATACACAGTTGAATTCCTCTCTGGATTACCTCCTATTTATTGGACAGAGATAATATTGGTGATTTATTGTCCATTTAGCAGGCTGACTCAGGAAGCTGCACTGCTGTTGGGGAAATTAGTGTGCGACCTACCCGGCTGTGTATTCTGGCAGGACACAAGACTGAAGGAATTACAAAGCCTTTTACAGGCAGAACATATAGGCCCCTATTTAGATCTATTCAGCCCAGTTTTGTTGTATGTTAATGTGTGTTGCATTTAGGCAGGCTATTCATTTGAATGGGCTGCCAACGTACCACAAACGGCCAAAAATCAGACTTGGAACATTTTTTTGACACAGTGCAACACTGTGCGTGTTGCTGTGGTCTGTTCTCTTAGTCCACTGCAGTAGCGTTCCCTTAGTAAGTTGGGGTGACATTGAATATGAATGGCACTGCAACGCACAAACATATGTGCATGGTGTGTTGCCTTCAGATTTGAATGGACCTTAAACATTTGTGCTTAAACAGTGTATGTAGCCATTTGTCTGGAGTTGCAATGTAAGCAGATCGCAGACATAGTTATATGCTATTAAGAGACCACAAATTGCTTTTAATACTATGTAAAGTTTGTTGCATGATCGCTTTCTTCTATAATGTTCAGGCAACGTTTTTGAGTGTGAGAAGAATGCCATAGAATCATTAGTAGCGTTTTCAGTGTTCAGCCTATAACATTGTGCTGCATTAGTAATAATTATCCCGAATTGTCTCTGCAAAGCTGCCACTGAATGTATTTTGACAGTATGATGAACAGCTACATAGTTTCTGTAATATCGACTGGCTAGCCGGCCAGTGCCTTCTCTGGTTATGCCAGGCTGGCGTTCTTATTTATATAGCACCAATATTGTTCGTAGCGATGTAGTGACTTGCAGGGGCAGCGCTTGAGCATTCACACCTTGTATATCTCTCATGGACTTAATCAGTTTTTACATTTCAGCTATGAACTTTATTGCTTATACTCCCAAGTGATTATATATATTTTTATTTTTTTTTGGGGGGGGGGGGTGGCTGTCTCTCCTCTTTGCCTTCTGAGAATTATTTTCTGTACTTTCTAAAGGCAGTCAATTTGAGGATTTGTCCTTTTTTAATGACTCTAAAATGTTTTAGGTGCACAATATGTTCTTGTTCTACAGACCATGGCCATTAGGTGAGGGACAATCTCTGCAATGTGTTCTCAGACAAAAGTTAGTTTCCCCACACTATCCAAAACTTGTTAAAGAAAAAAAAGGTTCTGTTTGGCTTCACTAGTATCTGCAGTCCAGTCAAACCAGTAACTCTATGAATAGGAAGCTGTCTTTACAGTTTATCTACATGTCCCTATATGAGTACTTATTGTTATTACGTTTATATATCTTTTTATGTTTCTTTGCTGTGGAACATATTACTTGTGTATGACACCAATTCAGATTAAAGGAGGCAACAAAATGACAGTTGGTGGTTATTGGACAGGAACTCAACTACATGCTAAAAATTACCAACTCACCAAATCATTCATATTATGAATATATCTTTTGAAACTACACCAGAAATGTCACATCTACAGCAAGACACACACACACACACACACACACACAAGTGTGACCATTTTATTAATGAGCCCTATGTTTAAAATGATTGTAGAAGAGTAGATAGAAGTTGTTGTCCCTAACACAGATTTTAGCTGCTGAGTAATGATTGTGGTTGTTGTGGACAATATGTAGTGAAGAACACATGAACAGGCACATATCAGTATGAACTGGTATCGGGTTTTAAACTGAACATAATTGTTTTACCATTGCTAACCATAGGTGCAGTTGTTGCTCTTGCCTGGCACTCAACTATTTAAAACAATATCCTAATTTTTAATTAGACTGAGGGCTTTCTGTAAGGTATTATCTTGCAACTGGGAGTATATTTGAATATTTAACTTGTATTTAATTGTGTAGTAAATGGTCTAATTTGCTTCTGTTAACATGGATATTTGAAATAAATCCTGGTTTTAGTATTATGTCCTGTAACAGTTGGATATTGATGCTTCTTGATAAAATTGTGTCGGTGTTTCTCTGTTTGAAAATAAAAAACGCTGCTTAGCACTGGCCTGGGGCCTCTCAGCTGGAGGTTGCTCCTTACAGCCATGATGCTAATTTCATTATTACAATAATGGTGTTAGCAGCACTTTATAGCAGGGCTGAGTGACTTTTGGTTATGCTCTGGGATGCATTAGCTAGACAAACAATTCAGCAGTTATTTCCTCAACAAGGAGCAACTGCCTCTTACCCTCTGCTTTCTGCTGTGCAACCCAGACTGGTGTATTATTCATTTGCATCCTCTCTTCTCACCAAATGATTGGCTGAGAAGGTTTGGTCTAGTGGAAGGTTGCTTGTCATGTGGTTTAGTAGCTATCAGAAGTCATTTTTGTATAGAAATTATTAAGTTGATCTTTCTAACCCAAAATAAACCGGTGACCTCTAAATTGGGTTTTTATCCTTTTTTAGTTTATAGTTCTACATTTTTGGGGTCTACCTGCTTACATATAAGCTGGATGTTTTGGATGGCCTTTGCATTACAAAAATGTTGGTAGCTCTTTAGTGGATCTTTTAGAATAGATTTATACTGTAATATATGTGGCCGGCTTAAGATCAGATCATTTTTGTTTTGTGTAAAATTATTCAGCAAGTGTATGGTTACAGCATTGTCACAATTTGTTTTTGAATTCTTGAGGACCCCGATTCCCATCTCTCCATCTGTGTCTTACCTTTTCCAGCAGGGGTGTAGTAATGAAGCAGTGAGCCTGGCAGGTGGTCATGAGACCAACCCGCCTGGCTTCCTGATTGGATGGGAAGCTGTTATGTGAGGAGTGTAAGTGGCAAGTGCTGCTGCACTTTATCGATGAGCTGGTCACAGAGAGATCTTTGTGATCTTTCTGTCAGCTCAGTGACTAAAAACACCGCTCAGGTGATTAGGGTGTGCCCAGACACACCCCATGCACACGCCAATAATTTAGACCATAGGGTTTCCTTTAAGTGGCTAAGGAGAAGCTGTTATAATTGAGCTTGCCCAAGAAAATTACTTTTTTTAAGCACTATAATTGTGCATGATAAAAGTGTTATATTGTCTGAATTCAGCTTGATAGTCAGGGTTTAGAGGTCACCTGAAGTCTGAGTGTTTCTTTCCTGTCCAAGGCCTAATCTCTCACACTATCACCCAGATTCAAAGGGCCCATTCACACTATTGCATTGCAGTAACACGTGGCAATGCACCTTGTGCCCATGCAATGTGGTGCCATTTCTTCTGAATGCCCTGCTGATGGAGGTCTATTGTAGTGCGTTGGGCTTCGCATTCATCCTGAATGCAAATTACATTAATGTGCGCATGTTTAATGCACCACTGCAAAGCCAGGGTGGTGTTAATGGGCCCCAAGTGTGCATACTTGTGTTGAATAACACAGCCCTGTGTTTTTTTTATTTTTAACTATAGTGTTCTATTATTTAAAACTGTTCTACATTCTCAGGAGCTGGAAGTTCAGGCTGTCAGACCTCAGATGACCTGAATCCTGACTATTAAACTGAAGGGTTAGATGGTCAGACCGCAAGTATAGCAAAATAGAAGCTAGGTTTAAATCTAAAGTAAACTTGGACAGTTATAATAATTTGACTGAATATTCAGATTCTTTCACAATCTCCGTCATCACTGGTTCCATTTAAAGGAAACCTGTCATGAGGGAAATATGTTGGCTGAGACGGCTGGCCTCTTGTACTGATAATGCTTTTAGCCTGGATAAATCACTGAACTATAGACATAGTATAGACATAAGAAATTCTGACTTTCATTCTAATACAAAATCTTTATTAAATACGCCAACCTGTATCAATCCCTAAAAAACTTCTAAAATAAACCAGCTATACTGGTGTCCTGCTTCAATTATATGTGCCTAGGTATATTTTATTTCTGTTTGTGAGATTGTTTCCTCATTTTATGTACTTGTGATGCCTGTGCAAAAAATAGGGGCTCTGGGCATCATCGACACAGAAAGGCATGGACAACAATAAAAACATTTCAGCAGTCATAAGTTCTAACCCATTTGTTTTGTCTGCGTTCTTGTTGTAGAAATGTTTTCACTTCCTGTACTGAAGTGAGAGGAGATCATCCCAACAGGGTCACAGGCAATGATAAAAACCTGTCAGAAGCTCTAACCCTCTTGTGATCTATACAAAACCATATAAAAAGCTTTTGCTAGAGTTGAGTAGTGTTCTGCTACTCACCATTCGGCTGGGACAAGTTGGTGACCAAACTGTATTGTGACTGTGATGCCTTGGTCACAAGACTGGATGAACAAAGTTAAAAATTGGCAGATCAACAGTGTGTTTGTTTGTACATACATACTCCTAGTTGCCTAGAGATCAGCTTTAATACATTTTGGAAAGCAGCTGTTTTTATTGAACGGTGAATCCAAATGAATGAATTTTACTTTGAAAGTAAAACTTGTGTATTACAAAAAGTGCTAGGATAACCTTGCTTTATGAATAGGTACAACCCCTAACCAAACAAAAATTAGCCAACCTTATCCTATTCCCACCAAACAGATAATTGCTGAAGCCTGGACAAAACAATCAGTCAGCTTTGTCAAAAGCAGAATAAAAACTTTATGATGAATGCAAAATCTAACTACTATAATCTTATTTCTCCAGGATTGGGGGGGGGGTGAACAGCCCCTCCCCTTCACATACACTACCCTCTTTAACTACACTGCCCTCACCCTTACCTATGCTGCCCTTCCCCCTTCAGCTATGCTCGCCTTCACCCCCTTTTTATTGCGCAACAAGCTTTGCATACCTAGATTGGGGGATTTTCTGCCATTCTTCTTTGCAAATCTTCTCAAGCTCTATCAGGTTCGATGGGGACAGTCAGTGGACACAATAATTTTCAGGTCTCTCCAGAGATGTTAAATAGGGTTCAGGTTAGGGCTCTGGCTGGGCCACTCTAGGACATTCACAGAGTTGTACCTAAGCCACTCCGGTGTTGTCTTGACTGTGTGCTTAGGATCGTTGTCATGTTAGAAGGTGAACTTTTGGCCCAGTCTGAGGTCCTGAGCGCTGTGGAACAGGTTTTTGTTGAGAATATCTCTGTACTTTGCTCCATTTCAGCTTCCCCTCAACCCTGAGCAGTCTCACAGTCCCTGCTGCTGAAAACACCCCCACAGCATGATGCTGCCACCATAATGCTTAACTGTTGGGATGGTATTGGGCAGGTGATGAGTGCTGCCTGGTTCCTCCAGGCATAACGTTTAGAATTGAGGTCAAACAGTTCAATCTTGGTTTCATCAAACTAGAAAATCTTGCGCCTCAGTCAGAGTCCTTTTTAGCTGCTTTTTTGTATACTCCAAGCGGGCTTTCATGTGTTTTTCACAAACTGTCACAAGTCGGCTCAATAGATCGGGAAATGAGCGAACACATACCGTCGCTCGCTCACTTCTCAATCTTGACAGTAATGTTGGGATCCGTCCCGGCTGCGGCGGTCTCGGTATACTGCGAGCTGTAGCTTGCGGTATACTGAGCTTTGGGTCACGGGAGGACGCTAGTTTATGTTCTCCGTGACCCTTAGGAGAACTATGGGGAAAAACACTTACCCCATTGTACTCCTTTAATCACTTCAAGACCAGGTGTTTAGACCACCTTCCTGGCCAGGCCATTTTTCAATATTCAGCGCTGCGTTACTTTGACGTTTATTCCGTCATGCAACGCTGTACTGAAATTAAATTTATACCATTTTTTGAGGACAGATTGAGCTTTCTTTGGTGGTATTTAAACACCACTGGGGTTTTTATTTTTTACTATAAGTACAAGTACTTGTCAAAATGCCCTGTATCGGGCCCGATTCCGATGCTAGCATCGGTATCGGGACATCCCTAAAATATATATATATATATATATGTATATATGTATGTATGTATGTATATATACTTAGTTGTGTAAAAAAAAAAAGGAATATATTGAAATGGAGAGTACAAAATATGGTGGCTTAAATATCAGTGGAATATGCGGATGACATTTTCTTTGTTAATATGAAAGATTTCTTAGACTGTTTTCAAATACAGTATGTAATTGCATATATTTGGCAGACGTAATGATGACAACTGAGTAGCAAGTTGTAGCTGTTTCCTAGGCTGTCATCAATGGAGCTGCTTGAGTGAAGTCGACCTGAAAACATCTCTCATGTATTTCTGGAATTGCCTTATGCAGTCTCATTAGCACCTTCTTCAGGTGTCATTTCTTCCTCACGTGTGGAAACGAGAAAGGTGGGAAGTTAAAAATAGCTGTGAATGTATCGCTAAAGTCGCTGCTGGTTTGTCAGAAAAGCATATTCCCTTTGCCATTTTACTTCAGTAGTAAATATAGCTCAGCTGGGAGTAATTACAGGAATGCATGAATGAAATGCCTTGCTGCTCCATGGAGATACAAGTGTTACTTTACTTCTTTGGAGCCTTAGAAGGACATATAAAATACTTGGTAAAAGAGATTGTCGTGGATTCTTCATAGAGAAGAAAAAGATTGTGCTAAAGTTGTAACTAGTTTAAATTACTATTAAAATGTATACAATTGCACACTTGCTCTTGATGCATTGTCTACAGTCAAATTCATTTCATTCAGGGCTTGTTCACACCATGTCCAGATCATGTTCGGACCAAAGAAGCACCCCAATGTATCCCTATGGCATTTCTGGGCTCTGTTCCCACCAGCGCAGTCCATTCTGGACCAGACACAACCAATAGTGCTTGTCTAATTTTCTCTGGTCTGGAATGCATGGAAACACACAAACGCATGCAAACACTGGACCGCACCTGTAAGCCCATTTTAAGCTTTAAACAAAATGGCTACCGAACGTGTCACCTTGGCAGTAAAATCGTGGCAAAAATGCACATTCTTGAAAGCATTTTTTGAACTTGTCAGGTGAATTTTATTTGGAAACAGGTTTAGTTCCTCAAATAATCCCATATTTTGGTGCACTCAGAACTTTTCTTGGCTTTCTCAGTTGGCTGTAGGCAAAGACAATAATATCAAGGCTACGGCTACACTGGCGATGGAATCTCTTTGCTGCTATTGACCGTTATCTCATTAGCTTCACATTTCTTCCAGTGTACTACATATAAGGCTAATGCCAGCAAGTAGTTGTTTCTCTCAGTAGTAACCAGATTTAAAGTATATCTAAACCCAAGACCAAGAATCATATGTATTGCAGCTTGCTGGTCTATAGATGTCATGACTGTTGTAGGCCTATTTCACGGGGCCATTCCAGTCAGATCCGCTTGTCAGTTTTTCAGGTGGAAGTTTAGCAGGGGATCTGTTCATGGATCCCCACTGATCAGAATGGATGATTCCTTTGTGAAAACGGGTTTACGTTTTTCTTGTTCTGCAACTACAGGAAAATGCCAAGTAGCAGACAAAATAGCAGAAAATGCATCTCTGTATGTAAGCTGTTTTGGGGTAAAACACAGTGAGGAGGGTGTGGATGGATTGTTTGTGTTCTTGTGTCTGGAACAATGAAGTTTTATGCTGACATCAGAGTGTCGTCAGTCCATTTGCTTTTGACAAAAAGTTATATGTTGCACCCAAGTAAACTTGAAACCTAAACCTAAACAATGTTATCTGCTCTCGCGTCTTGTCTTGTATGGACTACAGAAGACTTTTTGGTAAGGAGATGAGGAAATGAGAGATATCCTGTAGTCCTAAAACACCTCTGTCCTAGGGAGACATTGATTCTCCTTCATAGATACACTACAATGAATGAGCATTGTCACCTTAGTACAAGAAATGTGTTACTAGCAGGTGAAAATAAAGAAAAAAAAGAAAACTAATGCGGCCACCACATGTAAGGCCCCTTGCACACGGGCATTCCGATCAGGTCCACTTGTCCGTTTTTCAAGCGGATCTGATCAATAGCCTGATAGTGTATGGATCTAATTGGATGTGCGTCCATTTACATTTGGTTACCCCCAGCTCCGGCCAGGTCTGGAATCTCAATTGGATCAGAAATCCATTTCGCTGGACCTGATTGTGCCAGATCGAGGGTAACTGGATGTAAATGGACACCTGTCCGTTTAGATCCAGCTGCCCATACAAACATGAGTCCGGTACTGTCCGGTTTTTTCCCCTCAATTGCAACATGGAGGAAAAAAACTGCACGGATGTCAGTGGTCATGTCTGATCCGATCAGGAGGTGATCCGTGCACGGATTCCCTCTGTATCAGACTGTGTGAAAGGGGCCTAAGGACTAAAAGACTGCAATAAAATAATGTTTTTCTAGTTTAGATACACTCTGATCACCAGTGTTGTTCTTTCTTAAAGCTGACCATACACCTATAGATTTTCCATGGGAAATGTTCATTGCTGCCAAGAACCCTCTTTTGATTCTAGCTCAAATAGCCTGTCATGCACAGACCAATGTCAATTTCAGCAATACTAACTGACCGAATTTTGTCGATCGAAAGAACAGATTTTTGTTTGTGCATGTACAGTGTTCTTGCTGCGATTGTTTTTTTTTTCCTACAAAAACGCCACTGATCCATCGACTTTCGTAAGCTTCGATTTCCAGCCTGACCGATCGAAGAAATTTGGCCAGAAATACAGTAATTAAAAACGTTCGTGTCCCATCAACGGATTGATTATCGTTTGAAAGACCATTCGTGGACTATTTCTGAACAAAAATTGATAGGTGTATAAGCATCTTAAAGGTGCCCATACACTTGCCGATTACCGTACGATAATCACAGGAAATCCCACGATCGTACGATAATCGGCAGGTGTATGGAAGGCGTGCGACCGTTTCTACTCTCTTTTGTCTCCCGAGCAGGCTTGAAAACCCGCCGAGAATCGTACGATTCTCGGCGGGTTAGTGGCGTTCTCGGGAGACAAATGCTGCACGGGCCCGATGTGCGCAAGCGCACACTGCCTGTGCGTCATTGGAGTCATCGGAAGCCCGCCCCTCAGCGCGGCCGGCTTTCGATGATCACAAGTACGATCTGCCTGTCTAAGATGGGCATATCGTACGAACTTTTAATTACTTTACAACCATCGCACGACTCAAGTTGTGCGATGGTTGTAAAGGTGGCCACACACTGTACAACCCTCGCAAGACTTTTGTTATGGTTGTAAAGTAATAAAAAAAAAAGTACGATCTGCCCATCTTGGACAGGCAGATCGTACTTGCGATTGATTGCAATGCTGAACGGGCAGCGTGCGCACACCGGCCCATTCGGCAGTTGTCGAACAAGCACGCCACTAGCCCGCCGAGAATCGTGCGTTGTCCAGCCTGCTTGTTCGACGGAAGACATGCGATCGTACAGTAGAAAAGGTCGCATGCCTTCCATACACTTTGCGATTATCGTACGATCGCGGGATGTCCCGCGATTATCATATGATCGTGCAGTGTATGGGCACCTTTATGTGTATGGCCAGCTTTAAGGTGCCCATACACTGCACGATTTTCGTACGAGAATCGCGGGAAATCCCGCGAACGTAGGAGAATCGTGCAGTGTATGGAAGGTGTGCGACCGTTTCTACTGTACGGTCGCACGTCTTCCGTCGAACCAGCAGGCTAGAAAACCCGCCGGGAATCGTACGATTCTCGGCGAGTTAGTGGCCTGCTGGTTCGACAACTGCCGAACGGGCCGGTGGGCTTGCGATGATCGAGAGTACGATCTGCCTGTCCAAGATGGGCAGATCGTACGTTTTTTTTAATCGCTTTACAACCATCGCCAGACTAAGGTCTGGCGATGGTTGTACAGTGTATGGCCACCTTTACAAAGAAAGAGGCAAGGAAATGATTACCAAATCAGGAGCTTCACCTGTTTCCAGGCACAAGTTGACTGAAAGCAAATAAAGCTGATGTTAGATGGACACTTTTTCATAATTTTCAGCAAGCTCTGTGGTTCTGCCATCAGTTGAATCAGCACTTGCAGTGAGTGGGACAATTGTGCAGTACAACATTTATATATGAGACTGAGAAAAGCTGTAAGATTACGTTGTAACAAAACTAGGTACCTTTGTTATAATTTATTTGCTATGCTTCTAATGAAGTCTGATATGGAGCTGAAAACAGCCCAACTGACATCAGCTAAACAGTGTGAATGCTTTCGGTCTTTTAACAACAAATACTAAGCTGCTGAATGATACAGGCCTGTAAGCATTATTTTTGCTACTGCTAGATAAACATAAATATTGAAAAATATTTTCCAGCTATTTTAAGAACATCAGAGGAGCCTAGTGAAGCAGTTTGAAGCCAAAGTGGTCTCTTGAGTACTGAAAAACTAACCAAGAACGAAAATGCAGTAAAAAGCTGCAATTTTCCAAGGGAGCAGTAGCATGCACTCAAGAGTTTTTCACAAAACAAGTCATTTTTATCCAAAGCAAGAATTAAGCTGCCCATACACCTTACAACCATTGCACGACTTTCATTGTGCGATGGTTTTAAGGTAAGTAAAATCGTGTACAATCTGCCCATCTTGGACAGGCAGATTGTACTTCGCAATCATCGCAAGCCCTCCCCGCTGAGGAGAGGGCTTCCGATGATTCCAATGCTGAGCGGGCAATGTGCGCATGCGTACACCGGCCCGTTCGGCATTTGTCTGCCGAGCACGCCACTAACCCACCGAAAATCTTACAATTTTCGGCAGGTTTTCAAGCGTGCTCGGAAGACAAAAGACGTGCGAGCTTACAGTAGAAACGGTTGCACTCCTTTCATACACCTGCCAATTATCGTAGGATTGTGCGATCACCCGCGATTATGGTACGATAATCGGCAGGTGTATGGGCACCTTTTAGAGTAACCACAGCATTCAAAGACCAGTATATTGGCACGGACAACCTATGCAGCTAAGAGACCAGATGAATGAAAAGTAGACTATTACTGTTGCAGTTTGAGAACTTATGAGGAGATATTCACATGGGAGGATTAAGTGGACGTTTCACTAAGCTGAATATGTTAAACAAAGCTGTGACAAAGAAAAATGTAAATGCTTACCGCTCTGATTAAGAGGACTCGCTCACTGAAGTCTGTACAGAAACCAATATTTTAGCTTGTGTCAACCTTCAAAGGGTTCTTACGCCCACCCCCACTCCGCTATAGTAAGTAGTATCGATGTAAGGATCGGTGGAAGGAGCCACTTGTGCAGTGAGGTACACAAGAAAGTTCACAGAACAGATATTTACATTCTTTATTTTTTACAACTTTAGCTTTATTTTACATATTCAGTTTAGCATCAGATTTGTTTTAAAGCGACACTTATCTTAGGAGTTAAATCTTAAAAATGCATTCAAGTACCTTAGCTATTAACAAAAATGTATCTTATGTGTGCATCACTCCGCTGTAGATCCTCAAATGATCTCTGAATTGGTGCTGACACTGTCCTTCCTTCTGGGCCGGGCTACTTTTGTTCCCCAGGGTCCATGTGTGTACTTGTAAAGTAGCCACCGCTCCAAGCTAGTAAACTAAACATGACATTGAAGTCCATCGCAGGAGCAAGCTTGAAGCAGTGGCTACTTTACAGGGTATACACAGGGACCATAGAGAACAAAAGTAGCCACCCTCCAGAAGGACGGACAGTGTCAGCACCAATTCAGAGATGATTTGAGGATCTACAGCCAAGTGATGCACAAATAAGATACATTTTTGTTGATAGTTGAGGTACTTGAATGCATTTTTAAGATTTAAGCCCTTGTTCACACCTGAACGTTTTGTAGCGCGTTCTACGCTCGACAAAACGCTCAAACATCTAAATCCCATTGTATTCAATGGGTCTGGTTCACACCTTGGCGTATTTCAGCCCGTCCCTAACGCGCTACAAAACGGCCCATGCCTGAAAAGGTACATGTACTACTTTGGGCCGTTTTTGTTGTGCGTTTCCATTGGGATACAGCCAAGTAGCCCTCGGGAACACGCGTTTGTCGCGCATTTTTTTTACCGCGAATCACGGTTAAAAAAAACGCGCGACAACGGCACATATGCAATACGCCTAGGTGTGAACCAGGGCTAACTCCTGAGTTTAGTGTCACTTTAAACCGTGCATAATGGCTAAAGTAAATGTGGTGGTAGGATTCAGATGCAAGAATGTTTCACCTACTCTAAAATTAGTACTTGGCACAAGATCAACAAGAGAACCAAAGGGTCGTAGTGCTGCAAAGGCATGTCATCCCAGCCTGCTGAAAAGTGGAAGAAAATACATTTTCACAGGAAATGATCAGTGAACTTGTGAGCCTACTGAAGTCCAAAGAAGTGCTAACCTGTATATCTTTCACTCTACAATCTTCTCAACCCCACTGAATATCTTTATGAAAACTACAAAAGAGAAAATATATTGTTACATCAGGGGACACTTTCTGGTATGCTGTAAGGCCCCATTCACACCAAGGCGTCATTGTTTTTGCGTGTTTTTTTCAGGCGGGTTCAGCAAGCTTTTTTTGTGTGTGACTTGCACATTTTTGCGCTTGTGGAAACGCTCACATGAAGACGTGTTTTGACTGGCAGCTTAAGAAACATTGTGATCAATGGATGAATGCATGTACGAAATTGTGCAACATGCTTCTGTTGCACGTTTCCTGAGCTGCAGACTGCCAAAAGAAGCTCGTGCTTTTTTTCTGCGATTTGTTGCTGGCGGTTTCCCCTCAGGTGGGAATAGGGGAAACCACCTACACACTTGGTTGTTTTTTAAATGTTTCTGTGTGTGTAATTAAAAAATAAATTTATACACACACACACAATGTGTGTGTAATGCTACTTGTTCTTTTCTGATTATGTACCTGTCTTACAAGAGCTTTCAGATATTAGGCATTAAGAAAAGCGTTAAAAAAAATGCTGCATGAAAGACCAATGATTGTTGTAGTTGTGCTGCATTTTGTGAAGTCAGCTGTATTAATATTACAGATAGAAATACGATAGGCATTAGATTAAGTTGTCATTTTGTACTAAATTTCTTTTAAACATTATGACTACAATTTTCCGCTGCTGTTTATATTATGTTGTCATTCTGTTCCTCCTTTTAATTAATATTTCATGAGATGTTTTATGTGCAGAAAGCCTGATCGCTAAGCCTATTTGTTAAATAATGTCTCTGCAATCACATGGTTATTACTAGTCTGCACAGTGTCGATTGTCAGCTTTATATGACAGGGATTCCCCATCTTCTTGTCAATTGCTGTCACTTGTACTTAAGTATTGTACAAATGTTTGATTCCCCTGTCGAACTAGCATTGTGTCTCAATTAGCACTGCGGTTCCAGAGACCTGACATCTTCTAGCAATATGTAATGAATTGTGGTATGCGTGTGCTCCTGTGAGTACAAGTCAATGCTTTTCCTACACACTGTCTAAATTTATGTGAAAATATGGAAGCTGGTATAGAGAAATGGCTTGGTCCACTGTGGTGTTAAAATAACGGTAACTTGTGATATCCTATTCAAACAAAATGCAGTTTAAATTAAAAAAAATAAATACAACAAACCCCATTGCATTTATATATGCCCAAATCTTGTCATTATTGATAGAGATTAATTTATCATTCTGCCTAACGTAAACACATCATCAATCGATATTTTACAGTCTATTAAAAATGGAATGCAAGTACCTAAAGGTATCTGCATTTGCTAACCCATACCTTGAGGGGTGAGGCAGAAGCCTAAAACCTAGGGTGCTATCTGCTGCCACACTTTATGAACTATGCAGGTCTGGCCCTCTATCTTGTTACTGGTCTGTCACTGTGATGGGCAACATCATCATTGAGCAATAACCAATCATTTTTCTATAAGATATGCTTATATTGGTGACAGTGGAGTACGGTGGAACAGATTCATGGTTTGGTTTGCTGGGCTGGCTTCCTCCACCCTTCAGTTGTTCTAAGATTTAACAATTACAGACACCATGAATGACCCTGCATTTCCTCATTATGTACCAGCATCGTATGTAACCAAGGCTCTAATCTTGAATGGAGCTCCTGGATAAAACCCAATATGAATAATAAAAGTATATAGAAATTGGTTTCCTGACACTTTTATACAGATGAGGTGAGTGGCATACAGAAAAGACAGAACAAAGACATTTGTTAAAGGTTGTTTTTAGGGAGTGGTATTGACAAATGTGTGTCCTGGAACAGTGCATATGACTTTAAGCAGTACCTTCATAAAAAGGAAGGTGGGAAAGAATGTGATAAAGAAGAAACACAGGTAAAAAGCAATACAGAGCAAAAACCTAGAAGTCTGATACATATTAAAGGAAGAGGAGAGAGAATATGGTCAGCAGCAGATATCTAAATCCAATGATGCTTTTACAGGGTAGAATCTAGGCACAGGTGGTCCACAGCTTCTGTGACTTAGTTGAAACTGGTCAAGAAGATAGAACGATCAGAGAAGATAAAGCTTACAGTTTTTCTTATGTAAAGAATATTTACATCTTGCTAATGCTTGCTACTATTTACTACTCTTCGTACTCTCAGAACGTGGAAAACAGAGTACTCAGTTTTGGATAGATTGTGGCAGGATTCTAAGCCTTTCCCACCTTCCACTTTACTGGAGATTCAATAGTTTTTCTGGCATATACTTGGTCACCTTGCATTGTACTTAACTCCTAGCCAGGGGCGGACTGACCATTCGGTCCGTCGGGCGCTGCCTGAGGGCCCGCGGCCTTCAGGGGGCCCGTCACGGGCGCCGCATAAAGTGGGGTCGCTGCCGGGAAATCCAGCCACCGCATACAGAGTCTCCTCTCTCAGCCGATCTGGAGCTGCAGGCGGCTGTCTGATGGGTGCTCACAGCCGAGGCCCAGGGCTGCCCCCTGCAGTGCCTGTAGGCTTTTTTTAAAATTCTCGGCTCCCTCCACAGTTTTCGGCGGCTGACGGGCCCCCTCACCTCTGCGCCAGGAAGAGCGTTCGGCTGTGGAACGCAACCTGGCCAGCTCACTTTGCTTGGGGCGGGAGGGGGCGTGGCGGTGCATGGAAGTCAATGGCACCACAGCCACGCCACGCCACCCCTCCGCATTGCGATCGCCAGCACCTGAACGCGTGGCACATTAGTGTCTGCAGTCTGGTCCAGTGTGATCTGCAAAAAGTGCCTTGCAAAGTGAGCCGGCTGGGTTGCATACCAGAGGCCGAACGCTCTGGAACGCACTCTTTATGGTGTGACTGGGCCCTTAAAGGAGAACTATAAGGTGAGTGATTTCCACTCATCCTCATAGTTAGAGCCGATTTGTGACAAAGAAGCTGTCACAGGTCGGCTCTATCGATCGGGAAGTGAGCAGAAGCATGCACCGATCCGCTCACTTCTTGATCATCTCCCTGCAGAGAGTAGTGACTGTCAGTGCAATGGCCCACACCGGAACGCGTGGCACAATGGTGCGATTGCTTGCACTATTTTTTGCGATCACACCGCACTGGTACACAGTGCATTGAGGTACCACATGTTCCAGTGTGGGTGTGAGTCATGTCTGCAGCGCCATTGACATGAATGGAGCCACCACGCCCCCTCCCACCCCAGAATGAGCCTTTGTTTATGAGATCCCTTACGTTCATCCCATGAGACTGTGCGATGAACGCACTGGATAGTGTGAACGGGCCCTGAGTGATAAACACACCTTCATAAGGTTGTTCTGGACACTGTTCTGCCATACCTGCCTGATAGTTACCCTATCAGGCAGGGTGCTCGCAGTGACTGTGGATGGTGCCGCAAATATCAGCAATTGTGTAGAGATGTCACCAGCACACCTACATCCTTCTTAGGATAAGCAAATGTTCATTTATTGAAGTTCCTTGTCATATAAACAACTGGGATTTAGGTGTGCTGGTGACATCTCTACACAATCTCTAATCAGGCGGCTGCTCGAACCCAATTAGAGCCTCGGGAGGCCCCAGCGGACGGCCCTCTAACATGCCTGATTACTTGTGGGAGGGACTTGTATATGGGTGGAGCACAAGGGGGCCCCATAACCATGTATTGCCCGGGGGCCCCATGTGTCGTCAGTCCGCCCCTGCTCCTAGCTTTCTTAGATGAGAAAGAGGGAAATCTTTCAGCACAGTGTATATGGACAATGGACACCGCCTCCCCTCCTATGGCTGCAGTTATGCAGACCATTAGGAATTTAGATGCCAAAAATGATTGTTTAAACCCTGATTTATTTTTTTCCACCATTAGTTTTCCTTTTTAATGCTCTTTAAAAAAGATAATTATGAGATAAGATCATGATTTTAGTGAAAAATAACACTTTTGGTAGTTACATAGTATATTTTCATAGATATCTGTACATCAAACCAAAAGAAGGGACAACTGAGGAGCAAAGAGTGACAGAAGGACTTGGTTCCTCATAATGGACAGTCCCTTAAATTAAGAGGCAGTTGGGAGGTATGAACGTGAAATCTTGTAACCGGGGCTTCTGGGAGTGGCGCGCTCTAAACCTTCAGGTACAAACTGCCATTGCAATCTCTCCGAAGGCCTGTAAGACAAACCCCAGTCATTCAGAAGGAAAATATTCACATCACTGCTCCTACCTCGCTGCAGTCTCCTTGAAACAGAAAGCTAGCAGGCCTTCAGCAAGCTTCATTACTATTTGAAACCTGTTGAATGCCTGCTAGCGGCTTCTGTTAAAGTGACAACACACAGATAATGATCTGTGTTGAACATCTGTAGTTTGGAGCTGAATGTTATTTAAAGCGAACATACACTTTAATTTCAAAGTTTGGCTGTCTAAACTAGCACAATTTAATGTTCTGAAGCAGTTGGTTAAGAAATTTACTTTTAGCCTGTAGTTAGTTCTCAGGTAGAATTAGCCATGCATTTTCTCATATGTGAATATACTTGGGCACATGTGATGCTAGAGTAACAGAGTGTGCCTATTAGGACTTTGGCTTTATCAGAGGCGGATCACACCCAATCTTGCTTCTGATTACTGTATTATATTGATGGCTTAATGGTCTAAGGGGGCAAAGTCTAGGAACAGAAGGAGCTGCCTGATGATAGCTTGCACCTTCAATAACTAGGCACCTCCATAGGAGCCACACAGTACTGTAGGATAAATGACCAACTGGGCCTTCCCCAATCTGGGAAAAATCACCATTGTCAGAAGCTTAAGGACCCGTTCACACCAGCAAGCCACTGCTGACAGGTACACCGTTCGCAGATCCTGGCGCATCCCACTGTTTACTTTTCTTTTTTGTTAGAACTTTATTGAAATGTCACAAATTACAGTTCATTGAGTTCTATTGGCACAGTGCAGTTGTACTGCGTCACACCACGCTTAGCTGAGAAAAAGTACTGCATGCAGTATATTTTTGCAGTGCACACCACTGCAAGGTGTTGGTGTAAACTGAGCCTATTTAAATCAAGGCAAATTGTCTTGTCCATGCGTTGGAACTGCGCTGAAATAAATGGCCAGCACATCCCACATGCATCTGGTGTGAACAGGTCCTACAATGAAAGCTGACACATTTCTGATACCTGGGGGCTGCACACTAAATTGTAACGGAATGTATTCAGCTAGATTGTAAGTGACAGTGCTGAATTTGTATGCAGAGACCAGGAGTCATAGGGGTTGATTTACTAAAGGCAAATAGGCCATTCACTGTGTAAGGGAATTTGTCCTTTGCTGTGGAAGTTTCCCCTTAGTTTATTGAATGAAGTGAAGCTTCAGGCTGACTACAGAATAGGACTGTACTGAATGTGATGTAATTGTACAATTCTACACATGATTTCCATGAAAATTGGACAATTAGTAAAGCAGTAATCTCATTTTCTAATGTTATAACTAGTTTTGTGCAGTTTTTAAAGATGGGTCTTTGCTTTGTAAAGTGAGGAATACTTTGTCACAGTGTAGAACTTTTCATTGAATTAAGATTTGTTGATGGATTTTATAATGGTACCGTTGGTATGTTATATTCTGAAGGACCAGAAATGGTGACTGACCTGGATGTTATTATTGAAATGTCAAAATAAGTCGGTGAACTCTCATTAATTGCACCAATATATCACTTACAGTAATGACACTGCTAACCTTTTTGCTAACAGGACCACTTTGTTCCTGTTTAAAGGTACTTAACACTTTGCAGTGCCACACTCTAACATCAGAACACCCAAGAGTTAATCTCTGTCCTCTCCCCCTCATTTATTCAGCTGTTTTTCAATGCACCATTGCCTCAAGTCCTTTCATCAAGGCTCTTGCCATTCTGTGATCTGCAGAGCTGTATATCAAGTTAGTGTTTGGAACCTGGCAATGCTTCCTCCCTCTCCAAGGAAGAGCGGAGGGGATGCAGACACATAGAACAATGCATCACCTAACAAATGCCATTTTGTACTCACCTGGGCTTATGACGATATCTGTTATTTCTTTTTTTAAATTCTTTTTCCGTTTTTTTGAGAGGCATTTTAGTATAGCAGTTACTTATTTCTTACAAGCCTATGGGTACTACAGCGGTTATTTTCTTGGTAAAACAAAAAGGTGTTTGTTTTATTTTAAAAAATGCTATTTAAGGTTGAATTTTTCTGGATTATGTGTTGCCTGCCGTGGTATGTTTAATTTAACCTGTGAGCACAGAACTAACGGGGACTTCTGCTGTCAAATTGTTTTTTTTCAGTGTATGCAGCAAGGCTTTTTATTGCCTTAATTTTTTGAGGCATGACTTAAAAAAAGGTCTGCATCAGTTGTTGGTTTCACATGCTTGTTTTAGGTCAATAAGCAAGTCAGAAATAACATTCCCATATCTGACTTCTCTTTAAGGTCATTCCAGGTGCATTAAAACTAAAGGTGATCAAAGTCTTTCAGTTTGTTTTCTTTAGAAAACAGATACATCCACTGAGTAGTAAAACCTGTCCATATGCTGTAGAGAAGGACCCTTGCTCTCTGTGTGGAAGCAGTGGTCTTTTTGCAGAGGTCTGACGTGTCAAAAAATATTTACATGTTTACCTTGGCCAAAAGTGGTGTGATGGTTGGGGTTGGCCAGTAGATTATGGCAAGAGTGAATTACATTTCAAATGTCAGTATGATGTGTTGCAGTGGCTTTTCGTAAAGCACAGTGAAGTCACTAACTCTTGTATCAGTATGATGAGCAGCAGTGGCTCGTTGTAGGGCACATGATGCCTGTAGGACTGGCAGCAGCTTTCGCAGAACTACTGCTGGAAGACTGGAAAGACCTAACATTTCTTTAAAAAGAAAATATTTTCTATTTTTTCATGTGTAAGTTTTTTAAAAAGAACATTTTGAGGTTTAGCATCCCACTGGATATCTATAACTGGTATAAAACATTGTGGTGTATATGGCTTTCCTCAACAGAAACCAATAGTTACTCTGTAACTGATTTTCCTTTTATATGATTTTCGCAAACTGCTGTTATTCCCGTCTTATAGCTTCATAAAGGATTGTTCCCTAAATTTTTTGATACCTGCAATTCTCTGTTTTGTGGAATACAAACGTGAATTTTGTAAAACCATCTTTATATGTGAATTCTTAATTTCAAATTGATCCGATTTGTCTATTGAACCTTTCTTAGGTTAACATCTAGTCAAAGATGTATTTGGAAGCTGAGCTTTTGCTCAAGGCTTTGGCTGCTGTTGCAAATTTGTTCTTGGAAGTTCGTTCCCCGAGATAGTTTTCCTCATACTAGCTTCACTATTTAAAGAGAAACTGCAGGCTGGCTGCTAAATATACTGTGAGATACATGTACACAAACTGTTTCCCTACCAAAGGATTTGTAAATCTATCCTGCCAAACTGCATAGCCAAAATAATATTTCCATGATCTCGTCGTCCTACGTAACAATTTCTGTATCACTAGCTGTGTAAAGAACTAGCAGTATGATATTGCTTATTTAATGTCCAGGATGGCACAGAAGTGGCCCAAGAAGCTGCACAGCTGAACCAGCTGATCACCTGTTTTTCTGTGAGATGTGTAAATCCTGTGGCTCCACAGGATTACAAACAATTGCAAAGTAAATTAATGTACATTATATATATTTCAACAAAGTGCTTTTGGTGTCGGGATCTCAGCACTTGCATGAGTGCCAGCGTAGGATGAGGTGAATGTATTGCTCCTTTTAGGGATTAGGTTAATTGTTGGGTAGATGCTAGAGTTCATTTTAACAGTTTTCACTTACAGACGTGAAGATCGGCACCAAAAAGTACCAACGCCAGAGCTAACAGATTGGTATTTCAACTGTATAATTTGCATAATATTCTGGCATTGTCCATTGTAACTCAATAGGCAGAATGGATTTAACCCTTTGTGAATTCTCACAATATTCTCTGAGAGACTTCCGCAAGCTTCTACTTCTAAAGCCGTGACTTCGGAGACATTGCTTTACACCTTGCCCTTTCTTTAAACACCAGGTTTCACAGATGAGGAGGAACGTGGCATGTGCTGTTGCTGTTTCCACTGCTACATTTGCCAAGAAAATATATCATTTTTTTCCCTCCCACACTGTGCATAGAAATGTGATTCATGCCTGCAGTGGCCTATTGTTGTTTATTTATTTTTAATACTTTCCCCGGCATGCAACATAATAGCTGAGCTGCATGGTGGAAGTGGAGCAGGCATTAATGATTGATAAAAGCTGAGAGCTGTTAAAAAAATCCTGTTTAATGCTGATGAATAATTTAATGCACTCTGTATGTTTTTAAGAAATGATGTCCCTTTTCCAGCTCTTGTCTTAAGAAGAACAAGATTCTGAAAGCAGAAGTCATTGCTCTTTTGTACTTTTTGCTCATGTGCTGCCTTTTAAACTCTTTGCTGCTTAGCACAGTTAAAATAAAACAAAGATTAGTGAAATTATTTAGGCCCTTAGTCGGCTTATTTAATAGGTTACAGTGCAGTAACTCACAGTAACCAGAAAACAATTATCTTATATTGTCTAGCTGTTCGAAACCAACGAAAGGAGAAAAGTCATTGGCTGTTCATTATCTTTACACTGCAATATTGAAGCAGACATATCAGGGATGTGTTAACGATCATGCAGTATTATGTGATCAAATGCTTGTGGGGTTCTGAAAAAAGAGCATATCAATAATAAAGTGGGTGTCTGGTCTCCCTCCAATCATGTAATCATGAGCATTGGGAGGATCACAGGTAAGTCAAATTTGTTAATTGGTTGGTTCTGCTTCAAATCCACCAAGCTCTTGCAGGGCTTGGAGAGACCACATTGCAGATGTGTGGACAATGGTCACATGAATGACTCCTAAGTGGGAGCCCCAATACTAGGTTCAGAGAAAGGTAAGCTTTCCAGAACTTCTACTTCTACATGGAGCAGGAGTGTCATCATTTGTGAAATGATGTGATTGCTCTACTTGCAATAAACGGTATATTTTAGGTGATTGTGCATTAAGAACATGTGAACATTCTTAAATGCTTTTGCTTAGCATAATATTTAAAAAAAACCTCTACTATTGCCTTGTATAGTCTAAATCAGTGGTTCTCAACCTGTGGAACCTCAGAACCCACATTGGTACCTGGTCATTAAGTCGCGGCCCAAGTTGTACTGCACACACAAACATTCTCTCACACATACAGACTCCAAAAAAATTATCATTTTTTTTCTATGTTGTTAAGATTCGCCCAGTCTCCCTACCTTACAAGAACTGGAGTGGATCTTTAGCTTGGGGTCCAGGGTGGGCTGCTGTGCTGTGATGGACCTCCATATGTGCATTGCTCCCCTGCGTGTCGTGTAGAAGTGCCAGGAGCAAGAATGTGATGTCAGTCCAGTCCAGGCACCTCTACAGGGCATGTGAGGGAGCTGTAAGCAATGCACGTATAGAGGGAGCTCCCTTGTGGCCATACCCCCACCTCATACCACCCAGCAAATTTTGCGTGGCTGCTCGGCGCGAGAACTGTTGGTGCTGTGCTAGGGGCAGGCTGAGGAGTATCTCACCTAGAAAAGTCAAAGGCATGTGGCGAACCGCTGAATATGGGGTCACAACGCATCAGTTGATAACCAGGGGTCTAAATGATGTAATCTTATTTTAATGTAGGGGGAAAAAATGAAATGATACAAAATAGAGGACTTACTTATCTGTAGCTCTTTTGATAGCTAGGTTACATCCTACTCCCTTTTTTTTTGTTTTTTTAATGTCCCAGGTTGATTTTGAATATGCAGTTGTGTGTCAATGTCTCATAAAGCACACTGTTCCATTTCTGGAACTTGTTTCTAAATTCATTGCTGCCAGCTCTGCATTTTGTCACAGTATTTTGACCTCCATGTTCCTGGTACCATTAATAAAAATATCAAAAAATTTAATAGTGCACTGTGTAAAAAAACCAAACTAAGTACACTCTTGGCATCCGAAGCCGCTATTGCCCCCTCTAGCAGAAATTGATTCTTGTAGGCCTATCAGTCTCTGGCATTGCTTCAGTGAAACTTGTTTTTACCACTCCTCCATGCAAAATTCCAGTTGCAAGATGTTTGTTGGTTTCCATGTGT
>NW_017307368.1:90130-106437 GCF_000935625.1 Nanorana parkeri
TAACCATAACCTTTAATTGTTTCTTCTTTTTGAGCTATTCCTTGGTAGATGTGATTTGTTTTTGGGATCATGATCATTAAAAAAAAAAAAATTTCAGTAACTTTTGAATAGAAGATTCTCATTATGCGCACTTTAATATGATGTAGATTCATAGGTGACTTGATGACTGCGGCAGAGCAAAGCAACCCCAAACCATAAAGTTTCAACCATTATGATTTATGGTTGGTAAAAGGTTCTTCTCCTAAATTATTATACAGGACAGTTTGCGCAGCATTTTACAATATAAGGCAGACGTTATAATTCAAGACAAGATGGTAAGGAGGGCGCTGCCCATGAGGGCTTACAATCTAAAAGGGAGGGGAATTACTGTCTTTGGTGTTACTGTTACTGTGGCCAAACAACTCTACCTATGATTTATCAGTTCACAGCACATTGTTCTAGAGGGCATGGCCTGAGCCTATGTTTTCAACGGCATACTGTAGTCTTGCTCGAATGTTCTTTTTGGACAGCAAAGGCTTTTTCCTGGTACACATCCTATGCAAGTTAAATTGGTGCAGTTTTTCTCAATTGTATCTGCTTTCACTTTGACACCAGCTGTTGCAAGAGCAACCTTTTAGATCCTGTGATTAAATGTTGGGGTTTTTGGAGACTTCTGTTAGCATTAAACAAACAGCTTGGGATGTATTTGCTGGGTAGGCCAGTTCTGAATAAATCAGCGACCTTTTGAAATCTATGCCACTTGGGTTTTATTTTCCGTACAGGGAATGATTAGTTTTAAAAAAATGGTGTTCTTTTTAAATTATTTGCCAGACTCAAAGGTTTCCACATCCTTCTTCTTTCTGAGGGTCTTGGATAGCTCTCTTTATCTTGGCATGATGACCCCACACGTGTCACTGGCAAAGAACGCCAGACCCTAGATATCTGAGGTTTAAATAAGACTGGTTCCACTTGCATACTCCCCAAAGAAGGTTCTAATCACTGGCATGTAATTTTGAACACCTACATTTATGGATTTAAAGTGGTGATAAATGCAGGGATTTACTTACTTTTTCCATAAATCAGTATTTTCATTAATTAAGATACGGAGAATAAATACACCATGTCATGTTTCTGGGTACTTCAAGTGTATGCATGTATGTATGTATGTATGTATGTATGTATGTATGTATGTGAAGTCATTTGTACCACATGTTTTGCAAGAACATGTGGCATATTCAGCTGTCTATTCTCTCTTTGCTTGACTGGGAACCAAGCACTTTTTATCTTGAATTAGAATTTTCTTTTTGTCCCCTCCCTCATACTCTTACCCACTGCCAGGTCCTCTGCATTGGCTGTCAGCCAGTATTGATTGGCGCCCACCCTATTGGAGTTAACAGATGTCAGAAGTGATAGATTACGGGTCGTTCCTTTTAATTTCACTGCTCCCGGATCACAGCTTTGAGCCTAATTCCTTTTAGTGTCAGGATCACTCTCCTGTCACCCACCTCTTCCTTTAACCCTTGTGCTGCCGGTGGCCTTTGAAATATATAAAAACTAACTAGAAGTGAAGGCAACATCTGGATCTATGCCTATTTTTCCGCTCCCTTTATTATCCTTGTCATTTCTACATTCTGGTGCTGCCACTAGCCTGACTTCACACCAATGTCCATGTGTTACTCTTGTGAATAGTCATAATTTTGCATCTGCACATTATGTCAATGTGTCATATTTTCTGCCTTGTCAATATATGTTAGTGTCCTGTAGCATACATATGTAACTCTTTTGTTGAATATCTTTTATAAAAACAGCATGCCCAAACGAAGGATAAATTATGTTCCTATCAGCTACTAACATTGTGATCCGAATTTAGAAAGGCAATCTCCTTCTGTCTTGCTTTTTTGTGTAATTGTATATCTTGTGGATTAACACTTCTATTTCTGTGTAACTATTGAAGTACTCAAGGCAGATACATGCATCGCTTTCTCCAACTTGTATTAAAAATAACGTTCTGCCATGTTGTTTGAAATTTGAATTTAGTGCAAGTTTAAAAAGGTATAGCCCCATGTTTCTTGGAACAATAATATGTTCAAGAGCTTCTTAGCCCTTAACATGACCTTCCTATTATATCTAAGGCATTGCCTAGGTAGAGACTCTAGGAGTGTGCTGATTTTTATTTAAAAAAAAAAAGTAAAAAACTTGTTATCAATTGTGCTTTATGGTATTTACTTTGCGGCAATTAAAGCACATTTTTGGCTTCCAGCTTTAGCAATAGGGAATAGACTGAAAAAATAAAATCTCATACTTGTATTCATTTATTACAGCAGTGCCTAAGAATAAAGCTGAACTCCAGGCAGGTTTAAAAGAACACCAGTGAATGCAGTTGTTGTTAGTATGTATGTATTAAAATCCTTAAATGTATTTTAAATGAAACTGGTATAAATATCTACATTTAACATGATTCTGGCCTCTTGAAATACCCTATGCAGCAGTGCACAGAATGGGAGGGACAGCCAGTTGCAGCCGCTGAGCTTAGCCACGGCGACAGGATAGAGCACACACTGCACATGTGCAGGGCTCTGAACAAGAACGGCACTCACTCCTGTGATGCTGGGGTAATTTTGCGAGTTTTTGGGGCAGGATTCAGTTGGAGTGCCAATGGTCTATAGGTATGGCGGGTACATTAATGAAGATTTTTTTTACAAGCTGCTTAGTTTTTTGTTGCCTACTCGGGTATCTTGACTGCATAGGCTTTTCTTAGATAAAGAAAGGCGAACTAAGCATTTGAAATTGAAATCCATACAGTCCTGAGACAGCCCTGTAAAGCAGGGTTAGCCAAACTCCGTCCCTCCAGCTGTGGTGAAACTACAAATCCCATGATGCATCTCTCTCCGGGAGTCATGTCTGTGGCTGAGAGAATCTTGCAAAGCCTCATGGGATTTGTAGTTCCACCACAGCTGGAGAGCCGGAGTTTGGCTACCCCTGCTGTAAAGTAACGATGCCAATGTGGAGACCTGACTTTTTTTCTCCTACTGCAGGTAAGCAACACAACTAGGTACTCTCTCTGCCCTCTAGTCTGTGAATGGACAATGAAAGAGCAGCAGTAGACTGATGAGGTCATGTATTTGCTTTCTTCTTCTGTCAGCATGCTGTTGGTCAGCACATGTTAATACAAGACAATTGATTGGCCTCAACAACTGCACCTGTCCCTCCCATCCTGAGTGTTGCTGTACAGTGGATTGCAAGGAACCAGATTTATGTCAAATTCAGACATTTTATACCGGTTGCATTTAGATACAATTATAGATTTTTAATACATAACTTACCTTGGCTCCTTTAAAATTAGCAGACAAAATATATCACACACGGTGATATAACCTTTCACAGAAGGCCCAGTCTTAGTAGGTCTTACAAATGTGCAAACACGCCAAAGCAACTCATAAGTACCTATTAGTGCAATTGCTGTAGAATACAGAGTACATATGGCAAGATGGCATGGAATGAGGCAATGTGAAATAGGGACTGCACAGCACAACATACAGAATAAGGAGATATGGAATGGGGAATGTCCAACACAGCAACCACAGATGTGCATGTTCTGTGCATTGCGCTTTCCAGAGTGTGCATGGCAGAGTGTTGTCCTGTAAATCCTTAAAGTGACATTAAAGGCAGAAATGTTTTTGCCTCAACACAACGTTTATGAAACCACTTACCTTAAATGATGTTTCTTAATCCGATCATCTTCTTTCCTGTAGTTTTCAGCCTTCTCTCCAGCGCTGCTCCGAGTGTCTGATCCAGCGCTGACTCCTCTGTGATTGCTGGCACTTCCTGTCCCACGATGTCTGCATGCGAGTGCACGCGTCCATTTACTTACCTTGTGTCTCTCCTCTCATCCTGGCCGAAAATGTGAACTGCATGCGCCCGCCCCAAGATCCTTTGCGGTCGCCCGAGCAGTTCCACATTTTCGAACGGGAGCGCGCGGGGAAGATGCAGGTAATTGTAAACCGCTGTTAAAGCGGTTTATTTTTACTTTTTGCATATATCTACTGCTTGCTAGCAGTAGATATATGCAAAAAAAGCTGAGGGTTTAGAAACCCTTTAAGTCCTAATAGGTAATATTTTATAGCAAACTTTTTTTTTTTTTTTTTTTTTTTTTTTTTAGACCTGGTATATGTTTGCCAGACACACATTTTCAAAGATCAAGAAAGATCACGTTCATATTGGTAACTATAGCACTACTGATGACTGCTCCACAGTCCTTACATGCCCACACAGCCAAAATTGAGTGCCAGTGGGTTCAGAAAGGAGAGGAAGTGATATAACCACATTTCCAAGGAGGAGCTCCTCTGGCATTTCATTCAAGGCTGCCTACAGGCAGTGATAGTGGGAGAAAAGCAGCTGGCTGCTGCATAACAATATAACATGGTTGAATTCTGACAGAGATGGGCCATAGGTCTGAAGAGCTAGGTAGCAACATTTGACTATCATAGCTCTGATTCCCCAGCTGGCAGCTGGCAGCCACTGGGAGACCTGAGATACCTTGCATCCTCATCTTTCAAGATACCTTTCAAGATACTTTGCTATGGCCAGGAGGTTTGATAGCCCTGAGGGGCCCTGAGTGACTTTGGGCCCTGGAAAAGTGCTCGATTTTCCCGCCCCAAACGCTGGCCCTTGGTGTGTGGTGCAACTGAGATTTTCTCCTGAAGTTGAAAAAAAAAGGTCAACACTTGACTCATACATGCACCCAGTTTATTATTATTATTATTATAGTTGTTGTTAATATAAATAATCTATTTAATGATATAGAATGCCTAATTAAAATAGCCTTGATTTTCTAATGTAAGCAAAGTAAAGGTGCCCATACACTGCACGATTCTCGTACGAGAATCGTGGGAAATCCCGCGATCGTACGAGAATCGTGCAGTGTATGGAAGGCGTGCGACCGTTTCTACTGTACGGTCGCACGTCTTCCGTCGAACCAGCAGGCTAGAAAACCCGCCGGGAATCGTAAGATTCTCGGCGAGTTGGTGGCCTGCTGGTTCGATAACTGCCGAACGGGCCGGTGTGCGCACACTGCCCGTTTGCAGTCAGCGTAAAAGCTCGCCCCTCATTAGAGTAATCGCAAGCCCGCCCCCCAGGGGGGGCGGGCTTGCGATGATCGAGAGTACGATCTGCCTGTCCAAGATGGGCAGATCATACGTTTTTTTAATTACTTTACAACCATCGCGAGACTAAAGTCTTGCGATGGTTGTAAAGTGTATGGCCACCTTAACAGGTTTTACAGTAGTGGATCTTTTTGTGCATTTTCCATTTGTTTTGTTTAAAGAAATTAAGGATAAACTGAATTAACAGTCATTATTTGTATCAATTAATGCTTATGAAACTATTATGCATTTATTTTGTGTGTATCTACTTCTGGTGATTCTTTAAATTGTTGTTTGTAAAGTTGTTGTTTTTGTTATGACCCTTTCATATGTCTCTGTATGAATATCCAGTTATAAAGCACTTCTTATGTCTTTTTAGGACAGAGTGAGTGTTTTCTGTGCTTTGGTTGCAAGACTCCCTAAACCACCCATGTAGGACAAGGCGGACACCCTTTTTGGTCGAATATCCTTATCCTGCCCAACACTGGTAAGGGCTGCTTTTATTTGTTAGCCATACACCATCTTCTATATCATTACTGATAAGAGACCCTTAATAATCAAATCTGACACAAGCCTAAAACCTGAAATCAACTTCACCCATCTTCTTGGTTTAAGTCAGATCTAGTACAATTTCATGTCTATGGACATTAGGCTTGCTGACCAGATTTGGAGCATTGATTGGACAGATAAGTGAACCTTGTGGAATTGCTATTTCTTGTGACATAAGCCAGCCTTGGAGGTTTCTGGCTGTGCATCCTTATGCTGGGCAATCCAAATGTGTATGCCCACAGTTTCCACAAAAGTCCGGATGATGCTTTCACATCTGACCATAATCTTGGGTCTGTGATCACTTCTAGTTACATCAGTTTGTGCATTCCTTGACTGGAGCAAGACTCTGTTCTTTATTGGTATAGAAGTCAGTACATACAGTCATGAAAAAGTGAGCAGAACGTGTTCAACACTTCGCCTGAACTGTTGGCACCATAAAATTATTTCCTCCTGTGTGACTCAACAGTGTGATTTTTACCCTTGTTTTGTAATATCGTGGCAGCTGTATAATTTTGCCTTATTTTGTATGCATTTCATTCTGTGCCACCTTGCCATACCTGCTTCTATGCCCTGTTATTAACTTTGAAAGGATGTAATCGTATAGAGTGCTTCTGCACCTCGAAAGAGTCTGAATTCCTTGGTGCCAGAATTGTTTTGAGGAGGAAGCTTCTTGTTCTGTTGCTTGTCCTTGTGTCAGAGAAGGGAGGCCCCTCAACGGGGAGTAGAATCTGTTTTCAGCCGGTAAGGAGGTGATGTTCAGAAGTCATTGGGTAATGATAGTATCTTTTTACAATGGGCTTATGCTGCGGCTGTGACCTTCTAAAAATAAATGCATTGTTGTACTTCCATCAGCATTAATACTATTCTCACTGCTTTATTGGTGAGGATATTAATTATATTGGGTAGTTGGTTTACCGAAAAAGGCTTGCAGGTTTCCATGTTGAATGTTACTGCTAAAAAAATGCTACACAAAAGTAATTATGGACAGAATATAAATATTATTGCAAACCACGTGTTAACCTGGTTCTACCGTTGCGGTGTTTATAACCAGTTAACCAAATGCAGTTCGGAAATGACTTGCTTATATTTGAATTGCATATCTGATGATTGAGTCTTGTGGGATCCAAGTTTCTATCCTTACATAGAAGGCTGTACTCACCCACTGATTTCTTATTACTCTTGGGAAATCCCTTAGGTATATTTCTCTATCATTGTTTGTTTCAGCCTGGAGAGAGGGATTACCTTGTAATGGCAATGACAGGTAGGCCTGAAAAGTGGAGACTCCAAGCAAAGTTTCTGCATTATGTGTAATACCTCCCAAACATCTATCAAAGAACAATATGGTCAAATGCATTACATTGCATACATTGCATTTGCAAACACATGTTCTGCTGTATTTTACATAGCATATCTTTATATCAGGTACAGTATATGTTTGTATTTCTGCTTACAGCTGGCTCCATTGAAAGATCTTGTTGGTTTGTGACGAGTCCATTCACACTTATGCATTGTGAAAAACATGTTTTATCGTGGTGGCATTCATTTTGAATGGCACTCCAAATCACCATTACAGTAGTGGGTAATACACCTACATTGCAGTGCCCCACAGTGCACATGCCATGTATTCTAGTGCATTGTGGTAAAAGTCAGTTTTTAGTGCATTGGGAGGGCTGACTTGACATAATATGCCTTAAAACACACTCTTTTGTTGCAGTAACGCAATGCTTAGTCTAAATGGGCCTGTATTGTTTTACTCACCTTTTAATCCAGAACATTTTGAGAAACAAACAGTTAAAACAAAATTACCTCCTAGAGCTCACCGATTTAACTTAGAGGGCAAAGTTAACCAATAATTCTAACAATAATAAATGTTAGTGCGTGTTTTAATATAACAATTCCTCATGGCTTGGATCTCTTGTAGGTTTCAGTAGAAACATGTCACCTGTAGGGTTTCCATCTGGATTACATAGTTACATAGTTACATAGTTACATAGTATATGAGGTTGAATAAAGACATTAGTCCATCAAGTCCAATAGCGCATTGCTATTATGTTTACCTAATTAAAGCATAAAGTTAAAAGGATCTTTCCCCTCATAATTGTAGAGCCTGAAAGTATGGCGATGCACAACTACATAAATGTCCATTTACAGCCTATAACCTTCTCTGTATGGTTTTGGATGGGATTTGTTTTTGTTTTTTAGAGCAATGGCTGAACAGGGGAGTAGCTGTTAAGTGTAGAGTCATATATTTTAGGCATCATAGTGCAAAAAGCAAAGAAGTCTTTGAGCCCATTCACACTTGTCAGTTCCCCTGCCATAAAACTTAGTTATTAAAATGCACACCTTTAATTTATGCATTAAAATTCAACTCTTGATTTATTGCTTTGAGGCCCATTCATGTGGCTAGTTCACGGCTATGTGCTGCAGTTTAGAGAATTATTAAAACATAGGCCCATGCATGGTAAATGCACAAAAGCTTAGGTTTCTGTCAATGATGTGCATTTTTAATGTGTCTGCACCATCAAATTGCAATCTGAGTGTTCTCCCTTATTGCACTTAATGCATGAACAAATCATATTCAGTTAAGTGTATCAAAGATGCAATGCATATGCATTAGTGTGACATGACCCCTGAGTGGGTAATTCTTAAGACCCAAGGGCTACCATAGTGAAAGCGCATGGTTAGCTAGAACTTTTTTTTCTTATAATTTTGGATTAAACCCTGTCAATATGTTCTTTTATGTCTATGTTGCATTAAGGACATTTTCCTTTACTTCCTATTGTGGAGACACCGAAAGTGAGGGGAAATGTCTTCAAAGTGAGAGAAATTCTCTTAGTAGTTGTTAGAACAGTTGTCCCTATTGGCAGGTTGCCCTCTGTTCCTCTTCTGGTGGCGCCTTCATTATGGATTTCCCTTCACTTTCAGTCCCAGTATCAGCGATTGGTCATCAGGACAAATAGAAAGACTGAATCTGCCCATCTGGTACACACACAGCAATTCAAACTGGTTAGGGTTGCTTACCTTTCCCCATTCTATTCATGCACTTTAGTATGTATAATGAATATCTATAGCTAAAACTTTTTTGTTTTGTTTTGAATAGTGTGGGGAAGGATTAGAACTGCTGTCTGGGTTTTACTGCTGTGTGGGGCTCCGAGAGATTTCCCCTCACTTCCTGTCCTGAGGACAAACTCACCAGTCAGGAAGTGGAGGAATCTCTCTAACAACCACAGACAGAAGTAACAATTATTTTTAAGTGAAGTAAAAAAAGGCTAGTCCCTCTGTAAGCTTTATATTGTCTTTTTTCCTGCTGCAGATTTTCCCTCACTTCCCTCCGTCTGGTAAAACGTCTCCAGAACAGATTGTGGAGGTTAATCTCTTTGACGGGACCCTGAATAGAAGTAAAACCTGACAGGAGCTCTAACCCGTTTCTGTTTTAGCCAAAACTGAGAAAGTTTTGACTATAGATGCACATTGGGTGCTTTCTGTTTCCATATGCAACATTAACTTTCTTTAAGAACATTCTGTTGTAACCTCAGATCTTGTGCAACTATAATCACATCAGGCTTGAGCAATGGCGTTAAGTCACTTAAGGGCAATGTTCCTACTTTAGATGTTTTCCACAGGTTTAGATGAGAATGAACTGAATGTTTTTTTTTTTTTAAAAAACATAGTTTCATCCCTGAAATATTGGAATTTGATTAACTTTATTTACAATAGTCGATTTTCACTTCCTCATTTAATTGACAATGGAATAAATAAAATGCTGGACTTGAATCAGTGACTCACCAATGGCAATGCCTTCTTTCCTGTGTGATCAGGAGCTGGTATGTAACATGCTCAACTGTCTAAACACGTTTTTTTTTACATGATGTCATGGGACATAAGCAGCTCACACTGTTGTACAATCCCTAAGCAATGTTTGAAATTGGCAGTCTTTTGAATTTTGTTTCTTAATAGGTGGTATCTGTGGCTTTTTGCTGGAGAAGGCCAGATTATGTGGCTCTATGGGAAAATGTGGCTTACATGATATGTACATAATGCATGGGATGCTAGAGGATACATAATATATATTTAAGGCTGGGTTCACACCTAGGCGTATCGAATATGCGCGTTTGTCGCGCATTTCGTGCCGCACGTTTTAACCGCGATTCGCGATTAAAAAACACGAGACTAATGCACGTTTCCGAGGACTACCTGGCTGTATCCCAATGGATATGCTCAGCAAATACGCCCCAAAGAAGCTCCTGTACTTCTTTGGGCTTAGGGCGTTTTGCAGCGGGTTCCTATGCGCTGTGAAACGCCCAGGTGGGAACCATGCCCATAGGCAATCATTGGTTTTCACATGTTGGGCGTTTTACAGAGCGTAGGAACGCGCTGTAAAACGCCCAGGTGTGAACCAGGCCTTATAGCATAAGCAGAGTTTTCCTTCTGTTAGTTGTACCCAAGATAGGACCTCAGATGCCTTCCTTTTTCACCAGGTGATAATTCTGACTTCTCAGATTTCAGGAGGCCATTGTGGTCTATAAAGCAATGTGATGTAATTTCCTTTAGAGGGGAGGTCATGTGGTAGTAAAAGGTTAAAACCAAATAAATAACTTTGTTTTCATTGTATTTTACCAGAATTAAGGGGAAATGTTTGTTTGTTTTTTGATTTTATTTTTTTTCTTCAGATTTTAATAGCTGATTTATTATGAGGGCTAATAGATGAGGTGAAGCCAGTGGGGGCCCTAGGTTAAAACATAGGCATGCCATAGGGTTGATCTGGGGTTACATGGTGCCTGTTGAGATTGTTTTTTTTTTTTGTCTAATGCTAACTTCACACCATCCATGCACAGATGCACTTCAGCATACTGTATATAGCCTGCTGTTACAACTCAAAGAAAATTGGGGGAAAACAGTGTTAAAAATGTCAACTTTATTAAAAATTTGTGAATTTGTATATTCATTATTTGGATGGAGAAATTGAAATCAGTTTGAAATTAAACTTTTTCCCCCCCTAAAATGTGAACCTTGAAAGTGTTTATTTTCTCTCCAGGAACCTTTAGCTGACTTTTATATTTCTTGGGCTGGCAAAGATTTTCCAGACTTAAAAGGAGATATAGAGTTGTAGGGCATTTTTCTTCTGAGTTGCAAACACGCGTCGTACTTGGGTCAGCAAATTCCCATTGACTTCAACTGAATAGTGTAGAAGACTCTTCTTGACCTTTTTTTCCAGATGCAGCATGTCCTATTGAGGTGCATTTGAACTACAGGCCTTTTCTTACCAAACGCTGCGTTTTCTAATTTGAACGGATGCATTTGAGCAGAGCTGTGTTTAAATGGAAATGGCTGCAATGAATAAGAATGCCTGTCTACATTAATCCTTTAGACATTAAAGAGATGTAGAAGTAGATCACACCAGGACTGTTGATAAAGAGATCCAAACCACTCAGGTGAGAAGTATTTACACAATCAGTCTCCCACCAAGCCTCCTTTTCATTGGAAGTGTAGGTTTAAGGTGACTGACCACTGGAAAAGGTAGCTTAGGAACATAGCAGGTTTGAAGGAAGTAAGCTTAGGCTGGGTTCACACCTAGGCGTATCGAATATGCACGTTTGTCACGCGTTTCGCGTCACGCATTTTTACCGCGATTCGCGGTAAAAAAAACCCTGCAACAAACGCCCATTTCCGAGGGCTACTTGGCTGTATCCCAATGGAAACGCAAGACAAAAACGCCCCAAAGAAGTACATGTACTTCTTTGGGCGTAGGCCATTTTGTATCGCGTTCGGACGGGCGGAAATACGGCAAGGTGTGAACCAGACCCATTCAATACAATGGGATTTAGATGTTTGAGCATTTTGTAGAGCGTTCGTCGAGCGTTGAACGCGCTACAAAACGTTCAGGTGTGAACCAGGCCTTACAGACCGCAGTGCATAAATCTTTTTTTTGGCCACAGCCAGATTGATGGTCTGGGCCTGTTGGTAGCAAACTCATATTCTTTGTGTGATATTGTCAAATATGCAAATTCATCTTTCAGAGATAGTAACTAATCATTAAGGGTTTGTTGTTGCATTTGTGCTGGGATACTTGGATATAAAAATAACCAGACAGGGTAAGATTGCTGCCATAGGTAGATGGAGAAAAGTAATAGTAGGTAACAAGGGCAAAAGGGTCATGGTTTACTTTCTGTCGAGAACTCAAGTAGCCAGATCATATTTTTGTACTACATCTGACTCGCTATTCTTTCCTTAGATATATTCAATATCAATTTTGTTATTCCAGTCTAGTTTGGCAACAGACATGTTAACGTATCTAAGAAGCTTCTGCCCTATTTGTTTATCCACCCTCAAAAAATCATGGTACAGGAGCCCAGGGGTGCAGCTCTAGTCATTGGCTGTCTGCGACTGGCAGGGGCTGTGACAGCGTGTTCTTTCCTCAGGAAAATAATTCTGTCATAAGAACATTCCCCTGACGGGAACATTCTGTTTTTCTGCTGCTCTCTATGCGTGTGTGTGTTTGTGTACAGAACTCATGGCATATGCTTTGTAAGAAAACGAAACGTACAGGGATTACTGATTGCAATTATAAATGTATTAATTAGGTGTTCATGCTTGTGTGTGCTTATTTCTATTAAAAGCACACTTATATGGCACATATTGTGGTCCTATTTGACAATTAGTAAGCAACAATGTTAATTTCACCATTGACGTTTCATGTTTTAGGCGGAACTACAATTTTAAGCCGAAACACTACACAGGGAAATATTAGTGAAGCAATTGAGTGACAACCCAAAATATATATTTGTCACTTCTATATTACTTGCCATGCATTAAATACAAGTGGGGCCAGATGATCTCTCTTTTGGTATATCAAGATTGATCTAATTGGATATTAAAATAACAAAATATACTGATGGCCAAGATCTAGGTTTAGGATTCAGATAAACAGCATTCTCTTTTCTGTGTCATTGGCTAATTCGGAATCTGTGGCAGCATCCTTTTGTTGTTCTAGTAGGAGGCTGATTAAAGGACCACTTTGACAATATTTCTAAATGGGATCCACATTGGTGTCATATGCTCTAGTACAATATCATGCAGCTCAGTAGGCTTTACAAGATTAAACAAGGATCATAAATTAGCCACAGTAATCATGATTTAAAGCTGAACCCCAGCCTGATTTATATTAGAAAACACCAATTCAGTAGTGGTAATTAAGAAAATAACAGTAGTTTTTAAAGAAATCAGTGGAAATAGCTTTATTTTTGTGTGCTGTAGTGCCCTTGTGCTGCCTATGAAATGAGTTGTCTGGCAGGGGATTCTGGATCACATTAAGTGGCTTTACAGAATTACGGATCCTTTGACAAATGTTCCTATAAATGTATTTCAGCTGTGTATTTAGCTGCTTCTCTTGGGTTCAGTGAGTTAATCTACCTAGGCCTTGCAAATAACACTAGGGTTGCACAGATACCAAGTACAGTACTCGGTATAAGTACGAGTACATGTACCGATACTTTTGAGCTCCAGGACTACAGTAGAGAAAAATTCAGAAGGTAAAGGTACATGCTAAAAGCCCCCCAGAACCGAACAGAGTTATAATGGAGGATCAGTGCATGGTACTATAGCATTCTGCCCAGGAGGAAACTGCCCAGCTGGTACAGGTGATGTGCAGGAGTGCAAAGGGCATAATTCAGTAAGGTAGACCTATATGGAAGACTGAAAGCTAAAGTGGTAGTTCACCCTTGAGGTACTCCATAAACGTTAAACAGTCCTACAACACATGTACCTCGGTAAATGTATAGCACCATTTTTGACTTCTGTCTGTGATCCAGGTGTCCAGAAATCCGCATTGGAAACTGCTGACTATTACTTGCAATACCATGCGGCTCATGCTGTCTACGTCCTGTGACTGCACAGCCTGACTGGAAACTGCTTGAATGCATTTCCTCTGTGCCCTGACACTGTCAAATACCTAGATAGCATAGGGTAGGGGAGCAACACCATGAATTGTGTGGTGTAAGTGGTAAAAGCCGGCAGTTATCCAATGCATATTGTTGGACAACCAGCACTCAGACAGAAGTAAATATGGTGCAATGCATTTATCAAGGTACATGTGTTTATATGTCTGTTCATAATGTTCATTGAGTAATTTAAAGGTGAACTTCCATTTTTAATCAACAAACTTTGAGAAGTGTAACAATGGAGTGCAGAGTTGAGTCATTTACTGTATAAATAGAGAACGCCCTTCTAGTTAGTCTATATAGAAATTCTACCTTGGTGGATTTTTCTAAAATCTAAGTTATACCTCCCTCCCCCCAAAAAACTTACTATTGGATCATTTAAATTGTAGCATGTGAGGTGAAAGTAAAAAGTAACACTCTAGGTGTTATTGAGAAGATTGTCATAGCATGCTGTTAATTAGAATGTATAATGATCTGTCAAACATGTCATTCTACTTCTGAGCAACCCTTTCAGAGCACATACACCTCTTAGTGTCTTGTTAATGCTAGTGCACATGTGTTAGGTGAAGAGTTGGCTTCTCTGGGGACGCCCGGATCACCACAGATTTTAGAGGGTAGATGCAGCGGGACAAATAGGTTTTTTTCTACATTGGGATGTCCACTCATATCAAGTGAAAAAGCTACCTGCTGTCTCAGTGAGCTTACTTGGAAGTCCACCACATAATGTTTGTGCTTGTCATACATTCACTGCTTTATTTATAACAAATATTTTTGTTACAGGACACTTGTGGCTGCAGGTAATGTTTCACAAACCATAATGCTCCATTTTGTATTCCTGTCTTTATATCTTAAAAGGATTGTTTGCTTTTGTCTCTGTGGTCTCAAGTTCTTGATTACTGAAATGATGTGAATGGCGGAAGTTGGAAATGACATCTTCCTTATTCATTTCTTAAGCAGAATGTATATAAATGTACAAGTCACATGTGCCATTTCAGAAGTTAATAAGAAGGGAAATGATCTGCCTGATTGGGTGCTGAGCATAGCAGTGGTTCATACAGGGCATTCAGTACTTAATGCCCCCACCTTCCAGTACTTCAGAAATTGGTATTCATGAAGTGTAACACGTTTTCTTGTAATGGCCTCTCCTGCAGACAATTATTATTGTGTTATCCTTACGGTTTTATTTTTATTAGTATTTGGTTCTCATGCAGCTTTGTCTGTGTACGTAGCACTTGTTCAGCATGCAAATGCCGCCAGGATCAATGCACAGGAATGAAATCAATCGAGCAACTGCTGGCACATGGGAATGGGGGCTGGGGGCTATAACCATTGGATACTATAATACACATTAACTCTCACCTTGCAGTGTAATAGGAAGGTGGAAGCGCTTACATATATCCACTGCAATGTACATGGATGCACGCTGCCTCCTTCCTAGCATCTTCTGTAATGCCTGTATTTATTTATATTTTGTTTTATATCGGTTTTGGTCACGTAACAAAACAGGTTACTGATACCAAAATCTGATGTAACTTGGGTTCATGCATATTCAACCCAACTCTGTGCAGATCATATTTTTATCTACCATCCTAATTTATGTTGAATTTTAATTATTTTTAGCTTGCAATGTTTTGGTCAAAATGTAAACCAATTTCTATCTGGATGTAGTTAAAGGGTTGCTTGTATTCTCTGTATGGAGTCTCCGAGGATTGTATGTCGCATGCAGTGACGGCTGATTGCCAAAGGCCCAGGACACCGCTCCATGTTTTTTCTGCTGGCCATTTTGCAGTCTGCATTGTGTCAGCTCGTATAATGTAAGATGCATTTCTCCTGGCCCACCGCACATTACATTCCTATCATGTTTGTGCCTTGGAACTCTGAAAAGGTTTTTAGGGATATGAAGTGTTGGATAATAAATTCCGGAATAAGTCGAGGCTTTATATATTTCATCCAAATGCAGTTGCCGAAATAATCTGGTCAAATGAACTGGCAGTTTTAAAGCAAACCCAAGCACTGCAGGCTCTTGGTATGTAGTTTTAAAAAACAAGTTTGTCTGCCTAGTTATTAGTTTCACCAAGCTCTGGCCTAAACTCCAAATCCTTGAGTCATATCTTTGGATGGTTAAGCTCAGATGAGTACTTTTTGGTATAGGGGATAATGTTCTGGTAACCCCAATTGTGTTATAAACTAGTTAAAGAGCTCGTAGACCTGAAGTGGCTATGTGGGTATGTTTAAGGAGAATACAGATAGCATGACCTGCATGCATGTCAGTTCATTGCTTTGTGATTAAGCAGGCATCCCAAAACCTATGCCTTGGGGCTTGGCGGAAATCCACATCTGATACTGTCTGAGAAAATAACACGTGTCTTTTATTAGGGTGTCCACAATGCTCCTCGCCCTCTCTCCATGTATTATATTTTTATGGCACATGACAAAACACAGCAGGAATAACAATTCTTTGGGCCCCAAAGAAGTGTAGAAACACAACAAAAGCTGTTTAAATACAGACAGATCTTTCAGCAGTTACAGCAAAAGAAAAAGAGCCGTCAGAGCTGCGACTTTAAACCCATACTGTAACGCTATGCCTCCTAAATGAAATGCTTTCAGAAATGCTTGTTACATATATATGTGTGTGTGTGTGTGTGTGTGTGTGTGTGTGTGTGTGTGTGTGTGTGTATATATATATATATATATATATATA
>NW_017307368.1:106598-125992 GCF_000935625.1 Nanorana parkeri
TATATATATATATATATATATATATATACACACTACCCAGTAATACGAACTGACATCCAAACCTAGGTAAAAAAAAGTGCTGTCCACACACCTCGGATATCTTTGCAGAGTCCAAGGTTTTGGAGCCATTATATACCGAACCACTTTAGCAGAAGTGATGCATACAGTGAGAGAGACCCAACTATTTAGAGCAATCGGCCACCATTAACAAATTACCCTTACTGTGACCCTGAGGTCATAATCCCAGTGAAACAACTGTAGATAATAGTAAAAACACAAGCTATCCCCTAAATATATAAACCGTAAAATGTTTTCATAATGTCGCCCCACCCAGTTCTCCCGCTTTCCATGCTCATCATACCTTGCCATCGCACCATCCAAACCTGTCTCAATGATTGTATAGTTTATAACCAGCTTTACTTCTGTCAGTGAAATAAAATTCAATTACACGCAATCTTTATCTAAACAAGCTACATAACGTAACTCCCTTAGAAAACTATCCTTTTATGTGCAAAATATTTGTTCAGGTATGGCTCCCTCTATACATACATATATATATAGAGAGAAAATTAGCCCAGAATGTACAAATTTAGAGAAAGTAACTTGTGTATTGCATAGATATTGCAGCAACAAGGAATGTCTCTCCACCAAAGGCCAAACCATAGTGTTAGTGTCATGTTACTAGAGCCAGGATGATTCGTCTTTGTTGCCAAAGTCAGAGTGATTGCATGTTAAGAATGATTCCACCTTTAGCAAACTAGTACAATTTTCTCAATGCTCTCTTACACTTTGCTTGAAGTGTAGCAGTGCCCCGTCAACTCCTAATGAACTGACAGAGCTAATTACTTTCCCCCATTACTTTCCCTTTTGGCATCAATCACATTTTTCAGAAGCAGAGTTCTGGGTTGTGCTTTGTGCACTTCTGGTGGCTGATGATTGGTTATTGTCAACTCTCTGTAAACTGGAGGCATAGCAAAAGAGTTTGATGAAAAGTAATTGTAGGGGAGAGAGGAACAGAGAAAAGCGACTGGCTCCTGTGGTTCATTAGAGGTAAAGTACTAAGTGGGAGTAAAGACACACATTGTGATGGAACTCATTGTAGCACCACTACTGACATAACATGAGAGAAGAGTGCTCACATGTACAGTGTACCAACGTGGGAAGAATGATCACATGTACAGTGTGCCAACATGACAGAAGAATGATCACATGTACAGTAGGCCAACATGACAGAAGAATGCTCACATGTACAGTGTGCCAACATTACAGAAGAATGCTCACATGTACAGTGTGCCAACATGACAGAAGAATGATCACATGTACAGTGTGCCAACATGAGAGACTAATCACGTATAAAGTGTTCCAACATGAGAGATGAATGATCACGTGTACAGTGTATGGACAGACGAATGATCATGTGCACTGTACCGACAGACGAAAAGTGTGTGTGGGGACCCTGCAGCAGATGCTCCTCCTGACGGTGCCACCTACAGGTAGGGTGTTAGCTTGCATAATGATGCATCTAATCATTGGTGGAACTATGCTTCTGAATGCCATGCACAGTTTTTTGTTTACATCTTGGCTTCAGTGTAAGGCTACTCCTTTTCAGCATATCAATGCTGAGCAGATCTCAGGCCTAGTTCACACCAGATGCAGTTGTGATGCAGTCCATTAATTTTGGCAGCGGCATCAAAATCGCATCACAATGCTTTCCAATGGGGTTTATGGTGCGCTGTTAACACCAGTGCAGTCCGTTCCGATGCAGTCAGAAAAAATCCTTCTTGCCATATTTTAGCTGCACCTGATCGCAACAGAAAGCCTCGAAACGCATACAAATGCTCGGGACTGCACGTGAAAGCCCATTTTAAACTGAAAAACCCCAGCCCTGGAACGCGTCAAATACTGCAGCTGCGCAGATGCACACAGTTCTGATTCAGTTAACCCCTTCATGACTGAGCTAGTTTTTAGTTTCTGTTCCTAAATGACTGACACACTTTTTACATTTTTGCTGTGTGATTCTTCCACAGCAGCAAGTTTTGATTATTATTATTATTTTTAGAATTTTTTTAATAATAATTATAGTATACAAATATATTTATATATAAACGTTTTATTTTCCTAATTTTTTGTACACTTTTTTTTTTTTTTTTTTACACTTTGTAAAAAAAATAAGTGTAAAAAAAAAACATAAATAGTTTATATCAAGCAATCACTATGACTGTTTAATTAATTCACTTTTTAAAATTTTTAGTTATTATCAGGCTGCTCCAAGCTTAGGAACAGCTAATAATAACTTTAGAGACTGATCCTGACAGCATGTCAGAATCAGATCTCACTAAAGGTCTTTGATCGTTCCTAGACGATCAGAAGTGAAACAGAAGTGATACATTTCACTCGAGATACATTTTGTATCTAGTGGTTGAAATGTATCATTTAACATCGGGCCAGGCTCTCCAGCTGTCAAAACGAATAGCAGAGAGGTGAGTCACTGCTACCTCTCTGCTATCTTCAGCTGTCAGATACGGGATCGCTATTTAGCGAACCCGTATCTGAATGTAAAGGCTTCATTCTTTCATTCATGAAAGAAAGAAGCTTTTAAAAAAGCTTAACTATTTCATTAATGAATGTCTCAATAGTGAGGCATTAATTAATGACTGGAACTGCTGAGAATCAGCAGTTACCAGCATTACAGAGGCTAATATAACTCGGCACGTACAGTGTACGTGGCCAGTCATATAGCCACTTTGTGACGGGACGTACACTGTACGTCTCCCGTCACGAAGGGGTTAAGGTGTCAGCTAGGCCTAAATGAAGAAAAGTTATTTGTTTCCACAATGCACTGCATTCTCTCGCTTGATCGCTAAAAATTTCCAGCTAAATATTTGTTTTCTATCCTCTGGTGGTTCCAACTCTTGCAGCTTGTCCATTAGTAACGCCTAATCAGGGCAATATATATTGTCTCCCGTATAATATACAGCTTAGTTAACCTATGCCTTCCTAATATAGCACTTGTAGGCCGATATGATGAAACTAGAATGTTTCTGTTTTGTTGCTTTCTGAGGCTCTGCTAAGAAAGATTTGTCCTTACTTTTTGTCCCAGTGACAACGGATTCACAGACAGATCATTTTTAAGAACTCTGGGAAATGTTAACACGAACCCTTGCAAGGGTTGACTGTCCATTTTGCTTTAGGGGCTAATAAAGAAAATCTACTCGCCTTATCATCTTCCCTGCATTAGTGAGTGCTCCTTTCTCTGCCCTCCGCTCAGGCCGTGGAATGTCCCTCGGCATCCTCGCGTCTAATGCAGCTGCATTAGACATGACAACATCACGGGTCCTTACAGTACTGATGCACAAAGCTTTAGCCAACTGATGGGCATTAAGACTAAAGCTTTGTGTTCTCAGTACTGCTTGGACTTTGGAAGCAGGGATAGGCCCCTAATAGTGTGTCCTGAAAATGTAACTGTTAGTGCAAATAAAAAAGTACCACAGACAGTACACAACCAACCGTCTTGTGGCTAGTTCACCAATATATGGCTACAATCACCGTTGTTTTCATTGTTGTCTGTCATGTTTTGCAGTCACATAACAAGGGGTTAATAGGAAGAAATAAAACAGCGATGAATTTGTGGGACATATCCTGTTCTGTCTGTGTAACTTCCCTTTTGTGCTTCTGCCCTGGCTACCCCTCCTCTCCTGTGTGTGTCTCCTACTTCCCCCCTCGTTGGAGAAATATGTCAAGTCTGGAAAGAGTTCATTTCAAAGGTTTTTCTTTTAAGCAGAGCATGGGGGGGAAGCTGGCTGTATGTGTAATGTATATCGTCCTCATAACTCAGCTAATAAATTACTAGGAGAGAGGGAGAGCTGGTGGGGAGAAACTGCTCGCTTACTCAGTGTGTCACTATTTCTTGCTGTTATGGGTTTGCCAGCCAAAAGTCAGAGCTTGTTAAAGTGGTTACAACTCTTAAGGGTCCAAAGAGTCTGTTTTGTGGGACTTAGGTTAAGGATGTTTCCTGTCTTTCACCCCCACCGTCATAGACCAGAGAATGAGCCGGTTCAAATCACAGGCTTAAACCAAGGCTATCCCAGGAGAATAGATGATTTGTTTTACGCATATGACGAAAACTATGTTTTTACCTAGAAGTCTGGAAACTTTGACGTGTTGGTGGCCACTGGGGGCAGAAGTCTACTGCTCTAGAGTATAGAAGCCACTTACTCCAAGAATGTTTTGAATTGTTGGGAAAATACAAAAGGAGAAATAACAGCTCCATGCAGAGGGTGCCTCTGCTGCAAACATTGGAAATCAATCACAGGACTCCACTGCTTCAAGACACCCCTGAGCCAGTTGGCTACACAGAGCAATGCATGGGTCCCAATATAGGATTGACTTTCAATGTATCTAATGTTGATCATTGTTATTTTTTGACATTCCTACCAGTTTCCATATTATTGAGAGTAAAAGAGAGAGAAATACAGGAAATGTTGGAAAGTTATAGTTCAAATTTGTTTGCGAAGAGTAAAGCACTGTTTTTCCAGACAAACTGCTATATACACAATGCTCATACATAAAGTATATGGGAGTTTTAGCCTCCCATGATGCAGGTAGTTTTGTTAGACAAAATAACCAGCATGCAACCTTACTTGTCTGTACTTAAGTTAAGCAAAACAGCTTGCTCACTGAACCACCCTCCTTACTCTGCTGTCTAGTGCTAGTGTTAAGGTGCCCATACACTACTCGATTCTCGTATGAGAATCGCGGGAAATCCCGCGATCGTACGAGAATCGAGCAGTGTGAACGAAGACGGGCGACCGTTTTTACTGTACGGTCGCACGTCTTTTGTCGAACCAGAATGTTTGAAAACCCGCCGAGAATCGTACGATTGTCGGCGGGTTTCTAGCCTGCTCGTTCGACAGCTGCGGAACGGGCCGGTGTGCGCACGTGCACACTGCCCGTTCTGCATTGCGGTCATCGGAAGCCCGCCCCTCAGCGGGGCGGGCTTTCGATGATCGTAAGTACGATCTGCCTGTCCAAGATGGGCAGATCGTACAAGCTTTTAATAAGCTTACGACCATCGCAAGACAAAAGTCTTGCGATGGTCGTAAGGTGTATGGGCACCTTTAGACTGACAGCACTGTGTCCTTCCAAGTCCTTTTATACAGGAGATTACAGAAAGCTAATATTAAAACCCTTTAAATACAACCAGTGTTTGGTGCTTGAATCTGATTTTTTTTTTTTTTAAGCAACAGGTAAATCATTACCTTGCCTTCAGGGCTAGTTCACACCAGATGCAGTTGTGATACAGTCCGTTCAGCCAAAATACATCACAATGCTTTCCTATGGGATTTCTGGTGCTCTATTCACAACAGTGCAGTCCAATGCAATCGGAAAAAATACTGCTTGCACTATTATAGCTGCATCGGATTGCACTGGAACGCTTCAAACACGCATGCAAATGAACTGGAACACACCTGAAATCCCATTTTAAGCAAAGAAACCCCACAAAAACACATCAATTGCGGTAAAATTGCAGCAAAACGCATTGCAGCTGTGCATGCAGTTCTGGTCTGATCTCATTAAAGCTGAGTGATTCCCTGTGGGGCATGTCTGTTGGTGCATGTACCTAATATCAAATTTTTTTTTAAAACATCCAAGATGCATAATGCATATTAAGATCAAACCAGTAATAATATTGTACATTGATGCTGCTTTGAGTAGAAGGAGAATTACATTATTCTGATTAGCGTGCATGAACTGCAAGTTGTGATTTACATGACATTGTCTGATTTAGATGTGCCGTGAATATATATAGCACTAAATTGTTTGAAATGTGTCTTTATTGCTGGTCCCTCTGCTGATGTACTTTTGTTCTTTTATCTCGATCATAGAATATTTGGAGGTTTGATTGTTATTTTGTTTTATCTCTTGGTTACGTTGAAGTTATGATGTGTGTTGCTTTGATTCAATCAGCTATGATTTTTAGAGTATGTGTGTAGATAGTTATTATGAGGTATTTTATATTTCATGTGACTAGTGTTCCCTAACATTCATCTTCGATTTTCTAAAGTAAACACTGTAAATGCTGCATCTAAAATGACGAGATAAACTTCAATTCTGTAAAATACTTTTTATTGGACATGTGCACAGCATCATAATTCGATTATTATGACGTAACGAATGAAAAGGGAAAATCCTTTCATTCGTTTTGTTTGATGAAATGAATAATTATGCTGATGAACCTCCACGAATCCGAATGCACATTTACTTATTTTGGTCCCTGTGTGACCAGATCTGCTCATCAGCATGCCATAGACGAGTAGATGTAACCCTGGTCGAAAAAATTCAGAACGCTTGATAGAAAGTGATCCTTAGTGAATTGTGCTGCTAATAAGTAAGATGTAATGATGGTGAGAGTATCTGGATATGCATATTATCTGAAGTCTAATATGAAAACAGGAAAACACAAAAAGTTCTTGGTAGTTTTTTTTTCTGTGGTTAAAACAGTTTACAATAATGGGGGCATTACCTGCTCCTTTGTGACCTATAGCTGTGCCTCTCTGCCACTGATTGGTTCAGGAGGAGGGGGTGGCAGTCACAGTTTTGAGCAGGCTCGGGTGAACTTGGGTCAGTTCAATATCTGCAAGGCGTTTACATGTTCTCCCTGTGCTTGCGTGGGTTTCCTTTTGGGTACTCCCAAATTCCTCCCACACTCCAAAAGAAAGGCTGGAAGGTTATTTAGCATCTAAATCAGGGTTGGCCAAACTCCGGCCCTCCAGCTGTGGTGAAACTACAAATCCCATGGAGCATCTCTCTCCGGGAGTCATGTCTGTGGCTGTGAGAATCTTGCAAAGCCTCTTGGGATTCGTAGTTCCACCACAGCTGGAGGGCTGCAGTTTGGCCATCCCTGATCTAAATTGACTCTGTATGCATAGAGACCTCAGATTGTAAGCTCATTGAGGTCAGGGACTGATGTGAATGTGCAGTATGTAAACCGCTGCATAAATGTTGGCACTATATAAATACCAATCATAAATAAACTGGGTTGACACCAAAACAAGCCTTACCACTAATTACCGGTCAATGAGCTGGGACAAGCATGCGGGATACATATGGCAGTTCATGCATTTCAGACTTTACTGGCTGCATGTTTGTTCTAGATCAGTGACTCTCTAGTTCAGCGATGGTGAACCTATGGACCGCGCGCCACAGAGGGCACGCAGAAGCCCCTCTGTTGGCACGCAAGCCTAGGTTCCAGTTGCACTCACCTGGGGTGCTTCATGTGTCTCAGTCACGTTAAGTTTTTGAAGATGGCTGCCGCGAATAGCGGTGGCCATCTTTTAAACCTGGCAGGTGCCCAGATCCTATTTTAATATATTTCTGAATATATAATATATTAAAGGCGAACATCACTCATCCTCATAGTTCGAGCCGACGTGTGACAATGAAACTGTCACACGTCGGCTCAATAGATCGTAAAGTGAGCGAATATCCCTGCAGAGAGCAGATATCATATCCCTGCAGAGAGCCGTGACTGTCTGTCACGGCTCCCTGCAGGGATTCCCCCCCTTCCCACTCCGATCCTCCTGCACTGACTGGAGGAAAGGACAGGGGTGGGGGCGGGTACAGCTGGCTCTGCTTATAGATAGGCAGAGCGAGCTGTCACTCACGCAGCTGGGTGGATCTCAACAGCATTGTCGGCATCCGTCCCGGCTGCAGCGGTCTCCGTATACCGCGAGCTGTAGCTCACAATATACTGAGTTCTGGGTTAAGGGAGGTTAGTATATGTCCTCCCGTGACCCTTAAGAGAACTATAGGGAAAACACTTACCCCATAGTTTTCTTTTAAATAAAAATAATTGCATGGTGGTCCAGTGGAGGATAGGTATAATCTGCATCTCTTGCGGACGCAGACCGTACTGATTGCTCCCTCGTAGTGTTGTTTCTAACAGGCAGGGAGCGATTAGTATGATCTGAATATGTTAGAGATGCAGATCACACTGATCCTCTGGATATGCCCTCAGTGCCTCACTGGACCCCAGGGATGCAGCCCCCTCCCTGCAAAACAGGTAAGCAGGAGAGGGGGCAATGTTTTAATTATTCATTTTGATTGTTAGTACTTGTGTTTTATTGAGTGTGTGATGCGTTTGTGTTTTAATGCGCGTTTTTCTTTTTTTTTAAATTTGTTTGTGTCTGTGTTTCATTATGTGTATGATGTGTGTGTTTTAATGTGTATAAATGTTTGGATATGTGTGTTTGCCTAAGCAGTGATGCTGAACATTTTTTAAACCCCAGCGCCCAAACTGCAACACAATACTAAACTTATGTTCAGTGTTGGCACTTGGAGATAAGTAAATTGATTTTGTGTTGCAGTTTAGGCCATCAGGTTCAAAAACGTTCACCATTACTGCTCTAGGTAGTAAAGCTAGGGTCCGGATGACATCCCTAGAGATTCCATCTTGTATTGTACGCACAGTGGAGAGAGAGCATAGATGATATATAAAATGTATCAACTATTGGCCTGACCACTAACGAGTGTACTTGTTTGAATTCTTCCAGAAACTATAGAAACACATAAGCAGAAGTACATAAACCTATAAATATATGTTTGAAACAAGAGCTAATTGTGTGTGGAAATGTTCCAGGAGGCTGCTGATGTTATGTAGAGTGCATGAAGTACAAAAATTGTACTGCCATGGGTGAGAATGCATTTCTAGCTCACCCCTGTGCTGCCAATTAGTTTTATGTACATAAGAGTGTAGGAAGCACCCACTCCACAACTGGCTTTCAGGTGCCTAGTGATACCTTTTAAGATTGTGTACAAATTAACTGCCAACCTGTTTGCTTTCAAACACAATGTAAGGCATTTAAAGGTAAGGTAGGGATATATTTTTCCTGTTTTCCTAAAGAAGAACTGAAATAATATAACATATATCCCTGCTCCCCCCCCCTCCCCCCTTCCCTCCGATAACCCTACACGTAAAACAGCAGACCTCAGACCAGAATGTGTCATTGTCCCAACTTCGGCCAGGACTCGACCTAGCAGCTAGTTTCAAAAACTCAGAGCTCTCAGCTCCATAGCCCCATAGATCAGTACTTCAGTAGCTTCACACATGCTGTGTTATAGATCCCTTGGCACCAAGGATATTTAGTGTGGTTTTTATTGCAGAAGTTATTTGACTTTGATTATTAATTAAGGTACAGCTACCATTACCATTTGAAATGACAACAGTTTCATCATATTTGTTAGCTGAATGTGCTATGCTTGGACTTCTAGAATGAAGGCTTTGTTGTTTGACACTTTTAACAAGGTGGAAGTGGATGAGGTTGCTTGGTAGCGGAGTTAAAAAGTCGCCAGGACATTGTCAGACGGGGAAGGTGTCGGGTTACTGCCAGGTGTGTGAATCTGTTAGTCAGGTACATTCCAGGCTGATGGCCCCAACAAAGGCTACATTCCAAATGAGCCAGTCTAAGCAATAGGTGCACGCAATGCTTTTCAGCTATATTGTCTAGGACTGTTCGAAAATATTTAAATGTAGTGCTGCCTATTTTAAAGGGCCAACATACTGCATGTTCGCTTCAGAATCTGAAGTCTAACACAGTACATTTCGGTGTGGATATTTCTGGCATCGAGAACAAACCTAAATATTGCTATAAGCTGCAATACAAATTCCCACCATGTGTTCTATGCATATTTACTCCTATAGCTATCAACACCTGAACCACTGCACCTCTCCCGTTAATTAACTTTAACTAAAATTAACTGGTAACACCGTATATTACAACTACAAACAATGGAATGCAATTAAAACACAGTAAAATAGCTTTAAAACAAGACATTTCTGACATATTTAGCTCTTTGTAATATGAACTAATTTAATTCTCAAAGATCCACGAAGATCACAGCAGAGTCTGTACAGTTTGGGGTTTTAGTCGCAGTTTAGGGTCTGTTTACACCATTGCACTGCGTTAGGATCAATACTGTTCTGTTAAGGAAGCCCATTTGTTTCTAAAGGCTGCCTAATGCAACAAATCGCACCAAAAAGGTACATTTAGCATTTGTGGCAACACACCACAGTGCAAGTTAGTGTGTTGCTGTGCTGTAAGGCATGTTGTGTTACCACATTGCACCAAGATGGGAAACGCGTGTTACCATGCGTTACCTTTGAAAAATGTGCTATGTGTTTACATTAGAGGGCTGGAAGGCTTCCAAGATTCTGGTGCAATAGAAAGTAAGAAAAAAAAAAAACTAGTATTTCTGTTCCTCTGTTGTGAACGTTAATGTGCACCTGTGCCCAGATCGTGTACTCTTTATTTATTGACATAATCTGAACAAGCAGTCAAAGAACTTTAAAACAAGCCCTCATTCATCTCTGTGTCTATAAGCATTGTCAAGAAATATGTTTTCAAAGTTCACAAGCAATGTATTTTCCCATGAGTACATGATCTTGGCAGGCTGCCAGCCAGAAGGAGTGTCTTCTTAAATCCAACTCTGAAGTCTTCTGATTTTTGAGGATCTTTGGGCAGGAAGATCTTCACATCAAAGCAGCTAGAGAGGTCAAGGATGGCTTGGTCAAAAGATTTTTTTATTGCTTGTTAAGAATATGTAAAAGGTTTAATGTCCATAGCCTGGTCTCGGGTGCACTTCAAAGACAAGTTTCTCTATAATGCGTATAGCTAGGGAGGTGAATGAGGGCTTGTGTTTGCTATGTAGGTAAACCCTTAAAATTAACTACTAATGCCCTGTGGATCTCCCCTAACACTTAACGCTGTTCCTAAAATTTAAAGCAAACCTTTTAAACGCCTCACAGCCACCATGTGTTAGGTTTAGGCAACAAAGAATTTCTATCTAGAGTGCTGCTTCAGCCCCAACCACTGGACAAAGCCTGGTATTGTCAATAATTGCACGCTTAGACCTCTGTGACAGGACTTGGCCCTGGTGATTGGTGGCTCAAGCACTGCATTATGGGGGGCCACCTCACCCTAAGCCTAACACCAGAAACAAATGTTTTGCCTAAACAATCGGACCAATACTTACCTTAGCACTGGCAGCTATTTTCTTCTCCCAGGTTTCCCTTAAATCACAGTATGAAATGTTCTGAAGCGGGGGTACTACAGGTTAAATCTGAAACTCAGAGAGCCTCTATTTGTCTATGGTTAAATCACAATCAGAGATTTCACCTATTTGAACTTTTGTATGTTGTTGCACATAACTTAGAGAGTTCCTATTTTTAACTGGAAATTCCCATTAGTTAGTGCCATCTTAAGAGCCCATACTGTGCCAGGTGAGTTATCACTTCAGGTGGGTAAGGACACTTGGGGGAGTCACTGATGGGAAGGGGTAATGCGTTGCCATGGTCTGTTGGAAACTGCAGTCACCATTCCTCTTAGTATACAGAGAAACAAATGGTTAATTGTTTGTGTGCTCTGTGCCACTCAATTTAGGGCCTGTGATGTGGCACCCATTCTAAATCCAGTGTCTACAAGCTATGAAAGGTAAATATGTTCTTAATTCACTTGTTATTGTACTTGGGGCACATTCAATGAGTTCAGATATCTGAATGGTTGGTTGATAATAATAATAATGTTTTCCTTTGCACATTTGTAAGTCCAACAATTTAACATATCTATTTCATTATTTTTTGAACTGTGATGATAGCCCATGTTTTTGATTGGGTATTGCCATGCCATTAGTTATATAGCTGTATTTATTTTATTATCTGGCTTTTGTGTAAAGCATAATATGTTGTCACTGTGCAAAGACTAACTCTTTTTTCTCTGGGCCTTTGTAGTTATTGATTGAATGGAGGCATCAATGTTGCTTTTCCTTGTGGAGGGTTGTGGTAACCTTATTTATCATTACTAGACAACAGTAGAACAATGCCACACAGTGGTCAATTCACTGAAAACGTACTGTGGGAATAAACAGTCTGACTTGGGTGTAGCCATGTTTATGTTTAATTGGGTCCCCACAATGTGTTCATAACTAAGTCTGGTAAAAATTGCAAACAGCATAAGACGTTAGGAAAACAAGTAGAAGAAGCAGCAATATATTAAAGCTTCATTTTTAGGGACTTGTACATGTAGGTAATGAATAGTTTTAAACTGCTTTATGTAAGCCTGGAATATATTTCCACTCACTACTTTCTAATATCAATTTGATTGTTAATTTTGCATTAACCCTTGATTTGGGACAAGAAATGAGCATCACGCCAGCCTAGGACAAGCATCCAATTTTGTGGGGGCTATTAAGTCACATTATGAGACTGGGTCAGTCAAAAGCAGAATGAGTTGAACTTGCAGACACAAGTGCCTTTTGGACAAGTCTGTGTAAAAGTGGCTTGTTAATGGGGTGACAGGCTCTTTGAAAAGGGTGTGAAAGGGCTGCAGCTGGCTTTTTCTCTAAAATATGTCTGCATGGTTTCTAGAGGAAAGGGGTGTGTGAGAGGGGCCAGCACTGTAGAATGCAGGTGCCACACAATAGAGGTGGCTGACGGCCATTGTGACATGTCCCCGCACACTAGAATCCTCCATCTGCCAGTGAACAAGACGCTTTCTCAATCTAATGGGCAACAAATCATATCTCAGTGCATGTTTTCTCCTGCAGTGTCTGTGTGTAAATTGTCCCGCTGTCTTCCAGCCAACTCTGATCTGGCTCTGAAATTGTTAGCTGGAAATTCACCATTGCACAGAGTCGTTTCAGCTTTCACTCTAACTCCCTGTCCCCACCTCTGCATGCCATATCCCCTACAGATGGCCCCATTGCAGCTGCACTAATCCCCATATAAAAACAAAGCCTTTGGGGTCCTTTACAGGGTTCTCTGAAATTGTGTTTTTTTTTTCTTCCCCTTCTTCTTGGAATTATGTGCACATAACATGAATATCAGTTTGCTGCTTTCCTGGCACTGCCTGTTGATATTAGGAAACAAACCCCTAAGTTAGGTAGGCATCATAAAGCTGATTTTGTTTTATTTTCTTATAGGTAAGCGTATATAATAATTTACTTCCTGAACGGCTTTCTACAAACGAACAACACTTAGCACTGTTCAACTTAAACTAAACACTGTTGTGTAGTTTTACATGACTTTCTTTGTATGTGTTCATGTAATGTTTTCTTATATTTTCTTCTTTTTTCCCAGTTTTTTTATTTTTTAAATTGGAAATTAAAGTGTCACTATGCAACTCAGTGCTGATTACCTCTGCCGCTTCTTTCCTATTTTGGAGGAGGGCGGCCAGTTGTGCAGACATGATCCAACCACCCTTGATCATGTGACAGTCACATTGCCAGAAACAGGTGCACTTGACTGAGCATCCATCTTTATTCTTATGGAAAAAGGGAAGGCTTGGGCCAGTACTGTTTTAGTTCATGAAGTAACAAAAGTGATCCGAACACGATTCAGGGAACAATGTTATGTCTATGGATGGCAGCTCACGGCACTCTGTGGCCACTGTCTGGGGGAATAATTAATAGGCAAGTTAGGAAAACTGCCCCACTTGTTGTTGTTTTTTCTTCCCTCCCACCTCCTAGATAAGTGGCACTGACAGTATGTGCTACCCAAACCCTTTCCCCTCTGTTGATATGCACAGCAACATTTAAGCAGCAGAAGTTGGTTGGATTGTGCTTGCACTGCATAACAACCTCCTTATTTCTTTTACCTTTTTGATTTCTCTACTCCGATTCTGCATGTTGTAAAAACAAAGTTCAAAGCAGTGTTTGCAGCATGATTCTAGATTACTAAAGCTGAAAATGGAGAAGAACCGCTAGAATCCGCTACATGGACATTCTGGTTCTCCAGTTTTCTGAGCGCTTAAAACTCCTGGTCCTTGGTCCTATCTGTTTAATCTGCTATTTCTTTAGAAGCTAGGGTTTGTGGTGTAGTTACCTTAGAAGCTAGAATGTGTGGCCCAGTTACCTTAGAAGCTAGAATGTGTGGCCCTGGTGCCTTAGAAGCTAGAATGTGTGGCTCAGTTACCTTAGAAGCTAGAATGCATGGCACAGTTACCTTAGAAGCTAGAATGTGTGGCCCAGTTACCTTAGAAGCTAGAATGTGTGGCCCAGTTTCTTTAGAAGCTAGAATGTGTGGCCCAGTTGCCTTAGAAGCTAGAATGTGTGGCCCAGTTACCTCAGAATCCAGAATTTGTGGTACAATTACATTAGCAGCCAGAATTTGTGGTCCAATTACATACATTTGTGGCAAACCTGATTTTCTAAGCCAGGGCAGCAAAATAATGTTCTACTTCAGTTTGTTGCCATATGTGAACTGTAGAAACAGTGGAATGCTGTGTCTTTGTGAACATTCCATAGTTAACTATAGATAATTGTTGACTAGTCATCATGGCATCAAAATATTTAAACATTTCTAGAAGTATAGTGACTGCAAAGCCTGTACATACTGCTTCTGGAGTTCTGTTTACAAAGTTTATTCTTTTACTGCCGACGTGTACGGTATCAGATTTGTCATAAAGGTGGCATTCCATTGTAAAGACTACTTTGTCATATACTTATTTGTATATACCTGTTTAAATCATTATTAAATAAATGCTTCCTGCACACTTATTGAAGACCATTAGCCTTCAGAGGTTGTTCATGTGGACCGATTTCTATGATTCTTAGGATACATCTTTCTCCTCTTTTACTTTGCTGAAATATACAGTGCACGCACACACGCACGCACACACGCACACACGCACACACACACACACACACACACATTTGTCACTGTTCTGATGCTTGCTCCTATTTTCTTTAATACAATGGTGAAATGTCCTTTTCTTTGGCGTTTGCACTTGGCTAAACATGTAATGCACTCTTCTGTGTATATAATCTTCTGTGAGTATATAGTCCAGAGTGCAAAGCTTTGTTGTGGATGTTGTGCATTTTGTTTGTTGATTCCTGATTTGGAGATAAAATATTGGTTTAATATCTCTTCCATCTTCTGTTTTGCATCAAGCCCTCTTAGACCACTTGATATGAATCTCTTTCTGGCTTGTGAGCTGTGCCTAATTTTCTCTGTCAGTCTTACGTCTGTTTTCTTGGTTGTGATTTGCTGTTGCCTAACACTCAGGCCTTGTGTTTATTTACATATCATCTTTGCGTGTGTTCCATGCTCTGTGCGTGTGCTTTTAGAACCAGACAGCTTCAGGGTGACAGACAGCTGCCCAACAGCCACAATGATAAAACTCCTTGAAGCTGAAACATGGGTAAGATTTTCAAGTGCTGTGGTACACAAGAATATGTGATAACTTTAGCTATAAGTACACAGTGGTATAGCATCAGGGTTACCATAGATAGCTGCCATTACAAGGTCCAAGACCTGTGGGGGAAGGGTGGGAGGGTTTTTGGCAGTTATAAGCCTACTTCAACAGTTAAAACATATTTAATCCCAGAAACATAATTTTATGTATTGCAGCTTACCATTACTTACATGAGGTTTGTCTCTTTTTTTTTTTTTCTTCAGACCTTTTTCCCCCATTATTTTCACCTGGTGATCATGTAAATAACACACTTCCTAACGGGATAAAACTTACTGTACGTTGTCCACTGAGGAGCAGCATTGTCACCCTAGGACAGCAAGTGTGTCAGGATTACAGAACACGACCCCTATTTTCTTTTCACAATAGTGGGAGGGTTGTAGTCCACTCGGAGAGATGCCAACATAATGTAAAATTTGTACATCATTTTTGCGTTCAAATATTTCACTAGCCCTGGGGAAAGTTTCTAAATGCATGTAAACACCAGTGTGGACAGGTCCCTGGGCTGGGCCTACATGGCAGATCTTTTTTTCAAAAGTAAATACAAATCCAAGAACTGCATAATCTCTTAATCACTGGTGTGAGCCATCAGTTCAAACCCCAACTCCACTGCTCTGTTGCACTAGAGAGAATAGCCTGGTTACAACCCTCATACTGTTGTTTGTTTCTTGTTTGGCACACTTTACACCATCTGGTTTCATCATTAGCCAAAAATCCTGTAGTCTACGGCTGACCTTAGATAGATCTGTGACTAGCAAGACTGGTTTTTCTTTGTAAGTACTTCCTGTGTGAAGGTAAACAAATGCTAGGAATGGATAACGGCAGATCTGTCCATCATTCTGAGCCTGTTTTACCAGCTAGTTGTTTCATATCTTCAGTTTTCCGCTCACATTTCTTCCTATTCTGCTGACAATTCTGAGCTTCCGTGACATTCTTCAGTTTAAACAGATCAATTTGGCTGCAGTTTTCTTGTCATAATGAACAGTTTTGCAGTACAAAGCCCATTGATTTTCTCTTTGACTTATTCACAGCCTCGAGAATCAGTTAGTAATAAAGGCACTACTTGTCCTACTCTCAATAAATAGTTAACTTCTATATATATTTTCTATATACACATATATGTCAATTACAGTTATGAGTTGAGCAAAAATGCATGTAAATGATTAGTTTGTATGTACAAGTGCTACAAAATTTGTCCCAGACCTAAAGCTAGCCACACGTCTGAAAGCTGTATATTGCATGTTTTGCAAATATGTCATATCTGGACCAAAAAAGGCCATTCACCTCTGTTTATTACTGATCAATACGAACAGATGTTTCCTTCCCATACAGGGATAAAGTAAAGAACAACCAGTAGTGTCATGGAACTGCCTAGTCAAAATGACGATACGCTGCTGGGGTGCATGCTTTTTTTTTTCTGTAATCCAAATATAGATTGAAAAACCTGCTCTTAGGGTGTTTTAGATGGTCTTGTTACCTCTGGTTACATGATTCTGTGCTGTATTTTGGTTATTGTATTTAATATTGAGGGAGCTCTTGGTTGCACACGCAGCACCTGTCCTTCCCAGGAGCTGTACGTTTCGGCCTTTTCTCATGTGAATGAGGCATAAGTGTGGTCATACACAGTCCAAGCAGGCTATACACCCAATTCAAGCATTACTTGTAAGTGCAGGTAAGAGTAATCCCATGTAGGGCAATAATAAAGAGAAGTGAACTCTGAGCTAGCACTAACCATTCTCTTTACTGTGAAAAGGGAGCACATACTTTACCACACACCCAACAATGACACCTGTCGGCTAAATTGGTGGATGTTCAAGGATGAGCAGATGTTTGAATGTTTCACTGCCTGTCATTCTCTGCTGGTCTATGGCCAGCCTAAGATTCAGCAGAAGTAACTCCTTTTGTCCAAGCTCAAGGTTCTCAGTTTACTTTCCTCACAAAGGTTAGACTTGGCTTTCTTTCCAATCTCCCCCCTCCTTCTGTTGGCTAAGTGCAGCTTTCTTACCTCTGGGAATTGCCAGACATCACAGAAAGAGGCGAAACTTAATTTTCTTGTTAACCTTTTCAGTGCTAATAGATCTTCTTCTAGAAAGGATTTGGCCTCCTGGTAAGCATTGGGTTTCATACCAGGACGCATAACACACTAGTAATTTCTATTCCGCATTTACAAATCTTATATTAAACGCTAGAGGGGGTGTAGGAACAATTGCTCTAGCAAGTATATTGCTATCTTACATAAGTTTAATAAAGTCAGTGTTGCTAACTGTAAACTGGTTCAACATGCTAGATCAAACTGTACCAAATCTGGATGGTTGATAACTGTATTACTATATTTTTTTTTGTGTGATCAGTGATTTATATGATGTATTTTGTGATCTAACTCTTGACCATGTCATTCATTATATTATACATGTGGTCTGTCAGTGGTGGACCAGATTTCTGCTCCATCGTTTCTTACAGATTACATTGAACTGCAGCTAATATAGCTGAAATGTGCGGCTGCATACTCAAAGCAACCAAGATTCTCACTGTTGGCAGTGTAGGTTAGAGAATGTAAATCTTGCTATGATTAATCCCCCTTTTTTATGAGGTCTATTGGGAGAGCCGGCAAGGGACAGTTTTAATCTGTGCCTATTTTAGGCGTTTTTAAATTCTTTAAGCAAATAATAGATTTGCTAAGCAAAATAGTGTTTATTTCTGATAGTCAGTAGTGTTTCTTTTTAAAGGTATACTCTGGTCAGATAGTCAGTAGTATACCCTGTTGAAGGAATCCTAAAGTCGGAGAGGCAGTAATATATATTTTTTTAAGGTATGATAGTCAGGCCAGGTAAGATAGGAAGTAATATACCTTTTTACAGGTATACTGTGATCAAATAGTCAGTTTTGTATGCTTTGGTCCGACAGAAAATGCAACCATTTAATCCAGCACAAATGACGCATCCTAAGGCTCCATTCACACCTAGGCGTATTGTAGCAGCTGATTCAGCGCACCAAAACGCTCCACCCATTCATTTCTTTTTCCCCCGTTGTCACCTGTGAGTTTTATCATAGCAGAAATATGCCTGTTGCTCGAAATAGTACATTGCGAATTATGTTTTGCCCATTTACATGAATGTGCCACAATCTGCTCACAAAAACACGCAACTTACTATATGTGCATAAAATGGGTAAAATGCACACAATAGGTGTTGCCTAGGTGTAAATCCAGCCTAACTGCTCAATTCCCAAACTTTCCATCCAGACACTGCATATGTGCACCATGCAACTACACTCTGATGAATGAGGAAATCACGTTTCAAATTCTGCCCATATATAAATATGGAGATGGACGTATGTTTTATTATACACCCTTCAGGACCTACCTGCTTGCACAGAATTCCTATACTGTACTTCTCAGATAGGTGGGAAAGCACAGAATGACTGGCAAAACTGTGGTCTTATATGGGGTATTGTAAAAGCAACGCTCAATCTTATTGAAAAGTGAATTACCAGTGGCATTGTTTTGTCTGGGTGAAGTTAGTGCACAGAATATTGTTGTTGTCCTTTTAAGTGAGTGTTATCCCTTCATTACATATGCAGTTATCATAGAGGATCTTGAGCAAGTGAAGTTCTGTAAACTGGTAATTTTTTGGTTAATTTGACAAAAGTTTATTTTTGTAACTTTGTTCTGTTTTGCCTCTTGTTTTAATCAACTTTCCTTGTATCTCCTTTTAGCTTTGAAACTGTAGAACATTATAAGGGATTGTGCAATGTTATGCCGTGGAAAGTTTATAGCACTTCACCATCTCTTTGTTTTTATGCACTTTGTATCTTGGTCTTTTTTTTTTATGTCTGTTTACTTTCCTTTGCCCTAGAATGTGGATGACCCATGACCTCTCAGTATGACTGGGCAGCATGGCCATTAGCTTTCTCTTAAACACATTGTGGCTCTGTATAGGGTTATCTATAACATTTCAGGAGGCTAAAAGTGGAGTTAAATTGTCCATAAAAAGGTGTTTAAATGAACACCATATTGTCAGAAAAGTCCCCACCTTTCACTTTCATTTAGAAGCACAGAAATCAGTGCAATTATCTATGGTATAGCAGATATAGTTGTCATTTACTCTCAAATTATGGCATGTCGCATCATTATCTCAAACATTGCTATCA
>NW_017307368.1:126238-170099 GCF_000935625.1 Nanorana parkeri
AAAAAAAAAAAAAAAAAAAAAAAAGCTAAAACAATGCCCTTCACCAATCTCACATTTGCACTCAACCTCTATATTTTAACGTGTATGCATGAATATGAATGCATATATAGGTATTTTTAATGCTAAATAAATAACATTTTAACCTACTTAATTTGTAGAACACTCTCACTTTTATTACCATGCTTCACAAAGGTATTTTTCTTTGTTGCCAACAACATTGTTTTCCGGCTGTTCTATTTGTATGGGTGCCAGCCTCTTCTTGACCCTGCCAGTGTCATGAAAACACAACATATTGCCTTAAAGCAACCCTGTCAGCAAAATATAATAACATATAGCTCTTCAAGAGAGCACATTATCTACACTCTGCCATCCAGAGGACTAAGTATAAAGGACTGCTGCCGTATGTTCTTACACCTGGCAACTATGTTGCATCACTGCAGAACGTAGTGGCTCTAAACTCATGTCTGAATTGGTGCTGACGCTGTCCTTCCTTCTGGAGGGTGGCTACTTTTGGTCTTCATGGTCCCTGTGTGTGTTGTAAAGTAGCCAGTGTTCCAAGCTCGCTCCCGTGGTAGACTATAATCTCACTTCAAATTCATGAACTAGACGTGAGATTGTAGTCCATCACAGGAGTGAGCTTGCAGCAGTGGCACTTTACAAGACACACAGGGACCATTGGGAACAAAGTGTTTCATTGTGAGTGATACACAAATAAGATACATTTTTGTTAATAGGGTACTTAAATGCATTTTTCAGATTTAACTTCTGAGTTTAGTGTCACTTAATCTTTAGGGACCCCCAGTGCTCTTGTACATTTTAGCACACTTACCACCCAAAGTGCCCGCTTTCAGCATTGTGAAGTTATTGCTCCCCCTCATATCTTTGTTGTGGACATCTTGTCTGCATCATCTTCCAAGTTCAGCGCCTTTAGCCATCCTTATTGCCTGGCTTATTTATATTTTTACTTTTTTATTTAGTTACTTTTAGTGACAGGCTGTGAGTTTAAAATTCCATCTTGAATGATTTTGTTCCTCAGTGCAGTGTGCTCTTTTGTCTATATCTAGATCCTGTATATGTTTACCAGCATGCTGTTATGTGCTTTATTTTTAAAGAATTCTTTATTTTCAAAGTTTCATACACCAAGAATTATCTCATAAGACCTAATATAAGGTACAAAGACTCCTGATCTACCCACTGCACACATGAGTTCTTACCCCCTCTAGCAAGCTTCTTTGTCACTTAGGCTGTAACCATATACTCGGAAAAACATTCTATACCGAAATCCCAAACCAAGGGGAGGAACCAATAAAAAATATTAGAGGCTGCCTCTCTCCATAACTCCGAAACCATTATATGTTTTAAGCCATGTTTGTTATCACTCATTAGTCCATGTACCACTCAGTTATTACAGTATATTTGTTTCACTTGCTAAAGTCACATTGCATGTCTAGCACTAATGTGATGTCCCTACATGTGAACTGAATGGTAACAGAGGGATGATGTCACCGGCATTTTCAGAACCACAGTGCATGTTCATGTCAGTTCTTGGAATGCCTGAAATACTCCTGTTTAGAGCAGTTCAGGTGATTAAGATTAATTTCCTTGCATAAAACTATAAAACATGATTTATATGTTTCTCGTTTACTGCAACATGTTGTACATGCACACGCCATGCCTGCCAGTGCTCCATGTTTAGGATACTATGGGCCCCCTGGGCTGTTCAGCTCAATGTCCACTAGAAACCTCACAAGAAGCCCTCCCTTCACAAGTTACTAGAACAAGAATCCCTAGAAATCTGTGAATATTGGGAGAAATGAATGTGTGGAGTCCAAATATCTAATCAAGCACTAGAATGGAGTAAAAAAAACCTCCTTTTAATGCTTTCACATGAGTGAATTTAGAGGATTTTTAAGCTCCTTTTAAAGCCAGAGTTGAGACTTGTATTTGGTTCTAATTTGAGTTGGTAAAACTGCTAAATTGTATTTAAAGAAATGTATCTCTTCACAGCAGTCTTGAGTGAGAAAAGCAGAACACAGAGACTTTTCCAGGGGCTACAATGCTATTCTTAAAACATTCTGTGGAAACTGTATTTTGACCTTTTTGTAAGACTGCAAAATACCCTGTTACCTTCTAGAGAGGACCCGCTGCCAGGAGTGAGGGCTGTTAACGAGACACCAAACTCTGGAAACCATCAAAGTCTTGTTTTACTCTGTTATTTATTAAGACTGCAGGAAATAAAGCCAGACCACCAGTGGTATAACGATCCCAGCTGGGCCTGAATGCAGCCATAAACAATGGCCCACGGGTTAACGTTCCTTCAAGGAGCTAAACATTCATGCTGGTCTGCACGCCATACTTTTATATAGACAAGCTAACAATCCTGTCACTTGCATTGTGTATAGTATTCACCATCGACAAAATGATTAACATCACCTATCAAAAATGTACTTCTACATGGTTTACATGCACATGCGTAAATACATAGCTACTTAGTTCTGTATTGTAGCTGATGTTAGCTCAATGTATCCTTCTTTAGGAAAATGCTGTGACAAGTGTCATATATTCTATAGAGAACCATTACCCTACTTCAGTGGTGTAAAATGTATCATGTGTCGCGAGCATTATAATATAATTTCCCTTCAGCTAATTACTATTAACCTGTTGACACATGAAAGGTTGTTAAGCGATATACGTAGCACATATGCAACCTTGATGTTTTATACCATGAACATTACTGTTTCTTTTAATGCTTAGCTTTAGCTCTGCTTTTAGTTTGCTATCGATTTTAAAGCTACTGTTTTTATTTGCCAAAAACAAGTAAAAATGATTACAATGATTCTCTTCGCACCTCTTCACAATTATTATTCTCTTTTGGTAAAGCAATGTCTTCTATCCAAGTCCATGCAGAATTAGCTAATGGCTCTCCCTGGTGCAGGGTTAAACTAGAATCTCTGTTTGGATAAAGCCTTCAGGAATGAAAAAATGTTTCCATTTAAAAACACCTCCCTGTCTCTTCCTGTCCCGGAGGCTTTGCCGAACCTTTGATGTCTGTAGTAAATGAGCACTCTGTGTCTCTCCCTCTCTCCTTCCCTCCCACCCTTCCATCCCAATTGTTCCCCCTTTGCTAACTGAATATTCTTTTGTGACCCCAAAATGAAACATTTCTGTGTCAGTCTGCCTAATCATCTACCATCAGTCCTTCCTCATACTTTGACTTGAACGGTGTCAGTTTTGTTGTAAGTGGTCTTGGCCTGGTTTTTATTCTAATAAAGTGTGCAACCTTATGATGGAAAGTGTTACAAAACAGTATTTTATTGCAAAGGAAATGTAAGTGTTTTAGTCCTGTTTAGGTGTTGCTCATAATGCACATGTTTAAAGTTTACTTCAAGTAGGGGCTGACTGGCAACTTTTAGCCCAGGGGGCAAGTACAACCCAGAGGCCCATGGTGCAGCAACTTGGCCCCCTCCCACTCTGCCTCTGCCCCGCATTCTCCCCGCCCGTCTGCCACTTTTGCCATTCATGTAACAGTAGTGTGAATGGTCGGGTGATGTGAGGACTCATAGGAAGTCCATGAAAGGGGTGACTGGCTAGGGGATGGTGCTCTACTCCCACTGGGCTCCCTACATGGTTCTGGCATTACTCCTCTTCATGTCCACTACTTAGGCACTCTCACCCACTGTAGGCTGCCGCTGGCTGTCCATGCTCCTGGGCTGTGAGCTGTGGGAGGTTAGTGGGAGGGGCCGGACAGTGTCAAAGTCAGTGTTCTATAATTTTTCTCAATCCTATACATTTTCTCGACTGTGTCACTTCCAGTGGGGCTGAGTCATCCGAATCATCAGCTGTTTTCATGACCCCCTTTCTTCATGACATGCACTCCTGGAAGAGACGCAGTAGAGAAATTTATCGGTTGAGGAAAATTATAGAACACTGGTAGTGGAGGGATGCCTCGTCAGTGCTGTACTCGTTTATACGACTGCTGCGAACTTGGTAGTTCTGCCACTAACTCCAAGCTGTAGAGGGACTACAAATCTCAGCACATTATACAACAATGTAGAATAATACCACCAGCTACAGAGGACTGTAAATCTCAGAAATACATTATACAGCATTGCAGAATGGCATTGGCTATAGAGAACTACAATTCCAAGCAATGCCATTATACAGCAATGCAGAACAACATCAGCTATAGAGCACTACAAATCCCATTAATACATTATACAGCAATGAAGAATGCCAACGGCTATAGAGAACTACAATTCTCAGCAATACCATTATACAGCAATACAGAATTACATCAGCTATAGAAGACTACAAATCCCAGCAATACAGAATAATATGAAGCTACATACTCTGTTGCTCTGGGTTTGCTGCTCGATGTCTTGCTGGGATTTGTATTCCTATGTATAATATACAGCACAATTTACCATCAGCTATAGAGGAATACAAATCCAGCAATACATTATAGAGCACCATGTGGGGGGGGGGGAGTGCAGGCTTACCTGAGCAGTCTTCCGGCAACTTGCTTCTGAGATCGGGCCTCTCTGTCAGCGGCTGTTATCCCCCCACATCTGCTCCTCCTTACTTCTCCCCGCGTCCCTGTGCCGATCATGTATGTAGGCGGGCGGTGAGTGTGAGGCAGGGAGGGGGTGTGGTGTGTGGAGCGTGGATGCAGGCGGGCGGGTCTAGCAGCGGCAAGCGTGAGGCGGGGAGGAGGTGCAGCATGCGGCGTGTGTGGAGCCGTGAACAGGACCAACTAATTGATAATCGATGATTGAAAACTTGGACAAATTTTTCAATCTTCGATTAGTTGTTGCAGCTCTACATTCATCCCCGATTTCTGGGGACAGTCCCCAGATTGAGAGGAGCATCCCCTGACAAATTATGTCTCCGGGAACATAAAATACATTTTTTTTTTTTTTAAATACTCACCTGATTCAGCGCCAAGTGCAGCCTCCCGTCTCCCACACTGTCAGAAGCTTGCGCGCAAATATATCTAGTACATAATAGCTCAATCTGTCCTGGTATCAATTTCATGCATTCCACTGCACAGAACAGCACTCTGAGTTGATTGATTTAAACAGCGGTGAAGGTCAGCAATTTGAGCATGCTTATAGAGAAGACTAGAGAGAGGAGACCTCATCAGTGCTCTACCTATCCTTAAATGTTCAGTCGCAGGCTGGCCAAGCTATATTACTTAGCTGCTTTAAGAAACTGAGGTTATCAACCGGGCTATGCTATCTGGCAGGGTGCTTTCCTGGCTAAACACAATTTGAAGTTCTTGATTACAAAACAGTTACTCCTTGTTTTTATATATGGCCCTGATTATGTGCCTTACTTGGAACACATGCAATATCACTATACCACACAAAGCCTGACTGGTACAGTAAAAGGGAAGAGTTCTATAGCATTATGGCAGTCTGCATGCGACATGAAGATGGGAACTCCAAATACTCTCTATGGACTTTTCCCACTTTCACCTCTTCGCATGTAAAAGCATAAAGAGCAACAGAGGAGGGACATCTGCAATAGTTTTAGGAAGGTGCACATTGAATGTACATTTTAGGATAATTTGAGCCCATAATTGATTTGCATCGGGGATGACTGGCTGGATTCGGTTCAGGGAAGCCTTTGGTGGGAGAAATATCTAGACTGCTATTGCTGGCCTCTCCTGAAAAGCCTAACGACTATTTATTGAAACCACTAAATCAACAAAGCAAAGTTAGTGACCAGGAACAAATATGCAGATTAGAAGTTAAATTTTACCCTGACTTTATTGGCTGGGTGCTTGTTTTAGGTTGGTGTCCGGAAAGTATTAGTGCCACTTGACCAACATGACAGTAGAGCTACTAGAATTTTTAGAAGGAGGTCATCAGTGGCAAAACCTGGACTTTTTAATACAGGCTTACTTTTAAAGGTACACCTATCTTTTTAATGCTAAAGGTCCAGCTACAACATTGCAATCTCCTTTTAGTGTTATTAATAGCAGTGTACTTTGTATAATTATAAAGTTGAAGGGGTTGTTTGGGTAGGTACTTGCAAAAAATATTGCCAATTTAAAAAATATTGTAACTTCAGGTTATAATGTGTGTGACCAGCTTAGAACTATGAGGCAAGATTTTAGAAACGAGTAAAGAGAACCGATCTGTTTTAAGGTGCCCATACACCTGCCGATTATCGTACGATAATTGACAGGTGTACGGAAGGCGTGCAACCGTTTCTACTGTACGGTCGCACGTCTTTTGTCTCCTGTGCAGGTTTGAAAACCCACCGAGAATCATACGATTGTCGGCGCGTTAGTGCCGTTCTCGGGAGACAAATGCTGAACGGCCGGTTTGCGCAAGCGCACACTGCCCGTGCGGCATTGGAGTCATCGGAAGCCCGCCCCTCAGCAGGGCGGCTTTTGATGATCGCAAGTACGAGCTGCCTGTCCAAGATGGGAAGATCGTACAAGCTTTTAATTAGCTTACAACCTTTTAATTAGCTTACAACCATCGCAAGACAAAAGTCTTGCAATGGTTGTTGAGTGTATGGCCAGCTTATGACAGTATAGGAAACCCATTCTATGGACTGTGAAACTCTAGTTGCTTTGAATCCACCTGCTGCAAACGATGGTGTTCAGGCTTTATAGCCTTCATATTACTTCAATGCTGTTAAAAGCATTCATAGTTTCTGACAGGATTGTATCTTATTTCTTGGTTTCCCTAGACCGGGTATAACAGCAGCACCATGAATGGAGGATGTTCAATGTTAGGGATGTAGTAGATGGAGTATCCTTTCTGGCTTCTTTAAATCATGAAATTATCCTTTAACGTGAAGAAGAAGCAACAAGCTAGCACCTTTAGATCTAAGACCATGGTGTTCTTCCAGATTATGGTTCTCTGTAAAATTTCATAAACCTCAAAGCCAGTGAGCCAGGAAAAAGGGGGAAAGACATTTACAATCACAGAAGTTCAGCAGCTGGTTTTGTACCAGTCTGTGGCTGTTTTTGGACATTTCTGCAGGTTTATTGCTCAGTGTACATCCTCCTCTTCACCAGTCCTTACTGGACTCACTTTCAGTCATCCAGCAGATCCCCCACAGCTCTTTGAAGCTGAGAGGAGGCAGCAGAGCAGTGGTTTTCAACCTTTCTAAGGCCGTGACCCCTTGGTAACATTTGCCAAGTTGTGGTGAGCCCCAACGGAGTGCTGGACTTCAGAATTAGTAAGGTGCTGGACTTGGGACTAAAAATAGAAGCACAGTCACAAGAATACAAGCCCTCCCCTGCTACCTGCTTGCCTGCTCTGTCTCCATGCAGCCTTCTCAGCCCCAGCACTGCTTAGACGCCCACCTCCTGCAGAGCTCACATTGTATGGGAGGCAGGAGGACAGCAGCGGCTGTGAATAGAAAAGCCCTGCTGTACACACTTCCTGGCCGCTGCAGCGACATCTAGTGGCCGGGGAGTGTGTGACTGACACTGCTGCACTAGGAGGAGGCTGAGGAGCCTCTCACCTAGCGCAGCAGAAGTGGATGCTGCGACCACCTCAACAGTGAGTTGCGACCCACTTTTGGGTCGCGAACCACAGGTTGAGAACCGCTGCAGTAGAGGTTGTCTTGTATGTCTGTCTTATATGGATGTCTCCTAAGAAGCTTCTTCTGAAACAGTGCCAGGAGTGTCAAAGAGCCAGCCCTGGGGTGGACCCAGAATTCACTGATCCCAGTCCAGTCTGTTTGTCTGGGAATACCTTGGGTTCTCCCAGGTTGAGCTGTAGTCTAGAAACAGGAAAACTGAGTTTGTGTGTGTGTATGTATATAATATTATAGTGTGTTAGCATACATACAGAGAGAATTGCCTGTGCTCAGCTAAAAATACCATAGCAGTGACTCATGGGGTTATCCAGTGCTCAGGCACACAGATTGCTTTCTCTCGAGTTTTTTTAAATTCTTTTTTCCAAGGAGAACTGGCAGAGCAGATAAAACAGGGTTGATCAAGTTCAGTAGTGAGCGATTTCTGAGCACTAAACTGCTGCAAGCATTGCAGAATTTATCTGCTTAGAGTCAGAAAACTATTAGGTTTGTAAAGTCATTTTATCAGGCTGTATCTGCATGTATAGTTTCTCAAACCATGCCTTCCCTTTATATAAAGTAATCATCGAGCAGAGCACTCCTTAAAGTGAATTTGTATTCATTTATTTTCTATATGTTGATACCCAGCTACTGCACTGTTGTTGCCGGAATATGTCTTTAAGCCATGGTATAAAAATGTAATCTTTATGTAACTTTGCACCCTAGTTTGCTGAATTAACAGCCCAATTATTATTATTTTTTTCTTCATATACTGCGTAACCTTTTTGTTGATGTTAGAAATGGTTACATAAGGAATATCCTTCAAGTGCTCAAGAAACAACTAGCTTTTTTTTTTTTTTAATCCACTCGTGTTTCTTGTTTGCAAATTTTCAGTTTTTTATACATATACATTTTGTGACCTTTTTTATCATGATGTTTATACAATTCTCAAACAAAGGCACCAAACCTTTCTGCATGGAGTCAGATGACCATTTTTGGTTACCTGTAGTATCAGATGCCTTTTGACTTGCATCTGTTTAATTTGTTAGCATGCTGTTAGGTTATCACTTGATCTAGAAGGATAGTCATTTTACACCAAACAATTGTACTGGTTCACAGTATATGTACCCTTGCACCAAACACTATCACTGCAACATAGCAAGGCAATGCAAACCATGGTACCAAGTGCTGTAAATCTCCTAAAAACATTTTATAGTTATAAAGTTTTAAGACATTTAGAAGATGTGTATAGGTTACAGTTTCAACCCCAATCCACACCAATACCCACGCAACTCCCAGCCCCCACCCCCTCCCATTCGTGTGCAAATATAAGCCCCCCCCACACACCTATAAGTCCCTGTTCAAAATCTCCCTATCCCCAAAAAAATGCATCCTTTTGACAGTGTTTTTATATTGTGTCTAGAAAAGAAAATCACATAAAATGTAAATGTTCTCATTATTTACAAGAGGTTAAACCAAGAGCAGCGATCAGAGGACAGAGTACTGCCTCTTTAATAGCTCTCCTAGGGTTAACCATAGAAGACACCTGTCTGAAACCATCACATCTTCCTGTGGCCTGGGTTATGGTGAGAGGTTTGGTCTGTGTCAATGGCCTTCTTCAGGACTGTGAGTGTGAAAGACTTTTTTAAATAGTTTTTTTCACACCCAGAGAAGCTTTTTAGTGCCAGGTGGTCCTAACTTCTAACATCTGTCTTCTCTAGGGAATATCAGGGCTGTTTGTGTGCCCAGGGGAATCGCACCATCTTAAGAATGTACCAGACCACCTTGCCTGAATCCTTTTTTTTCCCCCCTTTTTTTTTGTTTTAGTTCTATTTTAAAGTGACACTAAACTCAGGAGTTAAATCTTAAAAATACATTAAAGTACCTTAAGGCCTGGTTCACACCTAGATAGGGATGCACCGATACCGTTTTTTCGGTATGGAGTACCAATTTTTTTTTTCAGTACTCACCGATCCCTGAAGTCCCATTTAAGGAAGCCAGGCGGCGTGTAATGACTCGCCACCTGGCTTCCTGATTAGCAAGGAAGCCGTCCCCATGCTTCTCATCGCTAGGTGATGGGAAAGCACGGAGCCGGCTTTCTGGCCAACCAAGAAGCCGGGGTCCTTGTAATGATGCGGCACCCAGCTTCCTGATTGGCCAGGAAGCCGGCTCAATGCTCCCTCGTCCTGAGGTGACAAGGGAGCATGAAGCCGGCTTCCCGGCCAATCAGAAAGTTAGACGGGCTCCAGACTTACTTAACTGGGGTCACGATCACTGCTGCAGTAGGAGATTATTATAAACTGAATGTGCTTCCCTTACTCTCGACCACTAAACGCAGGCTAGAAGCGTGGGTGCACTTACCGCTGACCCTCATTGGCCGTACTAATCTCATCAAGATGAAGGTGCTCCCCGTTCTGCTGTACTTCCTACGTAATGCCCCTACACACATGTCTAATGCTTTTTTTTTAAGCAGATGCATGGACTCTTCTCCACCTTTTGTATGGAACTCCAGGACTCCGCGGGTGAAGCTTAGTCTTCTCCAGGAGCCATGGACTCAAGGGGGCCTGGCCTTACCTAACCTTAAGAAGTACTACCTGGCGGGGCAGATGGTGGTGGCCCACCGTTGGCTGACTGCGGAGGAGGGAGATGCTGGCACTACCTGTGTATCGCCGCATGCCCCTCTGTGGAACAACCCAAAACTGAGCCACTTTATTGACATCCCTGACTTTCACATTTGGCCATAAAAGGGGAATTAGGACATTGGGGGATCTGACTTTGGTGGGTTCACTTGCCACCTTGGCAGAATTACAAGAGAAGTACAGCCTTCCGAATAGCTATCTGTTTAGATACTTCCAGCTGCGACATGCCTTCCAGGCACAGGTGGGGGGGCAACACTGCTCTCTCACAGTTACGCCCCTTGAGTCCATGCTCAGACGTGAGGGTGTCCGGAAACCTTTATCAACGGTGTACCAGGCCCTATCAGACACGCAGGTGTTTATAGGCTCCCTTGCAAGTTGAAATGGGTAATGGACGCACAGAATCTCTCCGATGATGCCTGGGAAGAGGTGTGGGACTACCCCTTCTCCCACTTGGTGTCGGTTCAGGACCGGCTCGTACAATTTAAAATACTGCATAGAGTTTACTACACACCTGCAAGACTTGCGAAGATCTACCGAGATACCTCTCTCTCCTGTTGGCGCTGTTCGGCACAACCTGCCGACTTCCGTCATATTTTTTTGGGACTGTCCGGGGATTGCTAGATACTGGCAATTGGTCACAGAATTTATCTCACAGATGATAGCACTTCCTGTTCCACGAACTTTCTCAGTGTGCTTACTGGGGCTTACTGAGCAAGTCGCACCTACTACTGCCCTACGCATACTGGCTGGGGTATTACTATTTTACGCTAGGAAGTTGTTGGTCCTACACTGGAAAGGTAAACGGAAAGACCCTGCATCCCTGGCGGAGTGGAGGGGCATTATTGATTCGTCTCTGCATCTGTACAAAGCAGCTTACATTATCAGAGGATGCCAGAGGAAGTTTGATAAGGTTTGGGGTGGTTGGATTGCCGTAGCCTGATGGGTAGGAGTTGGGATTGAAACTACCTGGAGAACTTAGGAAGACATGGGATGGGATAGAGGTTGCCTCTATTGACTTAACTCCTCTTCAATCTGACGCTCCCCACCACTACTGTTTAACATACACATGGGTAGGCTGTAACGTTGTGGAGCAGCTACCACAGAATGCCCTGCAGGTGCCCACCTAACTGAGTTCCGAAAGAATTAGGGCCTAGTGGCACACCTTACATTGGTAGGGTTGGATACTATGTCATTTCATTTCATTTTGTTCTTGGGAATGTACTCCGTCCGGGGGCTCGATATGGCACAAGTTTTTTGGGGTGGGGGTGGGGATTGTATTGTTAAGGAGGTGCAGGTGGAGTTATGTATGTTATGAATGTTTGTAACTAAGTATGTACACCTACTTCTGTAGGAGGAAACGGTTAGCGTGTATTATATGCAAAACTGAAAAAAAAAAAAAGCTAGACAGGCTCGTCATTACGCGGCACACGGCTTCCTGATTGGCTAGCTTCCTGTCAAGTGATTACATTCTACCCGGCTTCCTGATTGGCTGGGAAGCCGACTCCCTCATCACAAGTGACGAGGTAACATGGGGCCAGCTTCCCGGCCAATCAGGAAGCCGGGCAGCGTGTAATGACTCGCTGCCCGGCTTCCTGATACCAAAAGTATTGGGCTAGGCATCAGAGCATTTGGGCAAGTATGAGTACTCGCCCAAATACTCAGCATCGGCACCGATACTAGTATCCGTATCGGTGCATCCCTGCACCTATACACTTTTAAATGCTCAACAGAAGAAATCCCATGATTTTAAATGGGCCCCTGTTCACACCTGAGCAGAAAAACGCCAGATGCAGAAAAAAAGTACAAGGTTTTTTTTTGGCAGTTTCAGGCTAGGTTCACACCTAGGTGATTTATCGTGTGGATTGAGTTGCGCAATATCGTGCAAAACACAGATTTGCATTGAAGTCAATGGGGGCTGTTCACACCTTTGCGTTTTTTTGCGGGGACGAAATCGCCTGTCGTCCGAAAAGGTGCAGGAGCTATTTTCAGGCAGTTGTCACGCGGTTTGGGTCCCATAGACCTCTCTATGCATTGACAACCGCACGCTTTTCAAAGCACAGCCGCACAAACGAAAACGCACGACAACAGCTCACCAGCTTCATTGTCTAGGTGTAAACCTAGCCTCAAGCTCGTTTTTCCCCTTCGACTTCAATGGAAATGCTAGGAAACACGCGGCAGAAGCATGCTGCACATTTTCACATTTGTACACGCGTTCGTCCATTGACCGCAATGTTTTTTGAGCTGCCAGTCTCAAAATGTGCCAAACATGCAAAAAACCTGCACAAAAACGATGCTGCCCTGGTGTGAACAGGGCCTAACTATTAGAAATGTATCTTATTTGTGTATCACTCAGCTGTAGATCCTCAAATCATCTCTGAATTCATGCTTACACTGTCCTTCCTTCTGGAGGGTGGCTACTTTTGTTCCCCATGGTTCCTGTGTGAGTTGTAAAGTAGCCACAACTCCAAGCTCGCTTCCCGTGATGGACTACAATCTCATGTTTAATTTACTAATCCATCAAGAGTGAGCTTGGAGAGGTGACTACTTTACAACACACACAGGGACCATGGGGAACAAAAGTAGCCAGCCTCCAGGAGGAAGGACATTGTCCGCACCAATTCATAGGTGATTTGAGAATCTACAGCCGAGTGCTACACACGCGCTACATTTTTGTTAATTCTTAAGGTACTTGAATGCATTTTTAAGGTTTAACGCCTGAGTTTAGTGTGTCATTTAAAGCTCCAGTCTAACCAAAACTTTAATTCTAGTTTTGGTATAGAGGAAAAAGTGTTAGAATATCAGGTATGGGGACCATTACCGTGACAGAAGAACATTTATTTAGTAGAATAGGGAGGGGTTAGCTCAACCATCAAGGTTTTATTGATCCACTGACACCCACACCTGTTTCAACTCTTACCCACTCTTATCAAAAAAATAATAATACTGGACTGTCTTATTTTATTTGACTTCTTGTGTGGCTCAAATATTTCAGAGAGATATCCCAATCAGAATCCCCAGTGTCATACTCCTGCTGTAAACAATCCAAAAGCAGTTGGTGGAATACCTCTTCCTAGATGGATTCTTTCTTCATAATGTTGAATGTGACACCTTTGTTATGGCCATGTAGGAAAGGATGGAGATGTGGGGAAATTCCTCCGCAGGAGTCTCCAATAAATATAGAAAGCTGATAGGTTCCTTAATCGGGTAGTGCCCACCCAGTATAGAAATATATACTTTGGGTGGAGTACAATTTTGAACAGTATGTTGAAACCACATCTTGCTCATTTTTGTTTTCCAATTTGTTCCTATTTCACAGAGATTATATGAAGATGTGTAGCAATTGCCCCAATTTGCAGAGTTTGAATTTAAAGGGTCAGTCCATCCAAAACTGATGTTTCCGTTTTTGGCAGATTCTGGAGAGGTAAAGCTGAACTCTAGGCAGATATAAAACACACAGATGAATGCAGCTCCGTAATCATTAATACATCATTAAATGTATCTTTCAAATGCACACAGTGTAACTGCCTGACCTGGTTTCAGCATCTTGCAGTCCCTGTACAGCAGGGCTTGAGAGTGAGAGGAAGAATCAGTACATATGCTGACAAGAAACATGCTGATGGGAGGAGAGATTGACAGAGAAATGAGCTCATCACTGTGCTGCTTCTCCTTTCACTGTACAGTCACAGGTCTCCTTTCACTGTACAGTCACAGGATGGCGCATACATTTTTATTTTTTATGATCATATGCTGCAGAAATGTTTATTTTTATTTGAAATGTGTTTTAACACACATCAGTGAACTGTGATATGTAAATTGTGATGTATGAAGGACACTGGCAGTCACAGACTGTCACAATTCTGCTGTGGATCAGGTAGGTTTTAAATCTGTAGGTTTTACAATGCTACTTGAGAAGTTAAAGTAACACAGTGAAGCACCACTTGGTGGGCTAATGGGTGATTTCCACACAAACACAGAAGTGCTTGTAAAGTGAGCTTAACATATTGATTGCCAAAAGCTGATTATCCCCTCAGCATTAATGAGGTTCTGCAAAAGCTTAATGATTAAGATGAAGCCTTCAAACCACAGCCTGTGTGGTTTTTTTTTTCTTTGTCTACTGCACTGCATATAAATGTATTTTAAAATTAGCTTTTATAGGTTTAGTGTGTTCATTAAAGGTACAACCTTTTATAAAACCAGAAATATGTGTACTTGCTGCAACCAATTTCAGATATAAACTTCACCCTCTTCTGCTACGAGTTACAATTATTGGGGTGGCTTGTATGAAGCTAAAAATAGGTTTGTTTTAAGTGCTGTAGAAAATATTTTTTATGATAGAAAGTTGATTTATGAGCAAGTAAACAATGTGCTAGTAGACATTTTTTCTTTTGCTAACACTTATTCAGTGATATTATAAACTAGGGATGCACCGATATATCGGCCGCCGAAACATATCGGGCGAAAATGGCACTTTTGGCTAAATGGCGAAAAAGTGCAATTTTCCTGCCGACTCATCGGCGTATCCGTGATTTCTTTCCTCCACGCTGGACGCTGCTCTGTGTCCCAGCGGGGAGGAGAGAAAGCGACAGCCGGCTGAGCGCTGCGGGACAAGAGCGCTGTGAGTGGCCGGTGTGTCTCCTCCCACACCGCTCTGCCGCCTATCAAAGTGTGGCAGAGCGGTTTGGGGGCAGAGACAGCGCCGTCACAGGAGGGATGGGCTCTCCTCTCGCACTACTCACTCAGCCTCCTATGACAGTTGTGTGTCAGAAAGGAGACACTACATACACTCAGCAATCAGTGATGTATCAATGTATAAATATTGGGGTTTAGGTGGTAGGTACACTTTGTCACATATTACAAATGTATAAATATTGGGGTAAGATTCCCTATGCCCCCAAAGCTATTTGAGACATCAGATGAAGGTGAACAGAATGAATTTCCAGTTTTAAGGCAAAGATAGTGTTTGCTGAGTAGCCCGCTGACTATTTTTGCCTGGAATTTGTTTTTTTAATATCTCTTTATATTCCCCGATATATGATTTTCAAAAGAGAAACCTGTCATGAGAGAAGTGCCAAGAAGACTATGTTGACCGTCTTCTGAAAGTAAGCAGTTGCCTGTCAGGCTGATCATTCAAAGGGGGTTAATGGAATAAGCCATGAAGTGGTCCTAGTTACCTGTCTCTCATCTTTTTTTCTTTAATAGTTTTATTCCCCAAAACAAGGATGCAGATAATGATTTACGTACTTGTTGCAGCTCAGTATCTCAGAAACGACTGAAGTCAGAAACATTACAGCCATACAATTAGTTTTCAGAAGGAGAAGGAGGTCAGCATTGACAGGCCCTGTATTTCACTTGCGACAGGTTTACCTTAATTAGCATCTTTTGTTGTGAAATGATAGGTTATCATACCTTCCACAGCAGGAACCTGATTGTACAATAGCAAACACAATTTAATGGTTACCCCTATTCTGTTTAAAGCACCAATGTGTCTGTAGCTACATGTGCTGCTTAAAGCTCATCAGTCTACAGGGGACACATCAGTATTACTAAATAATAATATATGTTTGAGCACAAAATACATCTTTTTTTGTTACGTAAAAATCACAGCTAACAGATATCTGGCTAATAGATATATTCTGGGTGTTTGCCATCATTAGAGACTGCATTGGCTGTATTAGATTAGCTGGAAAGGTGAGCTTACATAATATGAATACTTCCATGTATTTGTATTATTACAAACCATACATGGCAGCAAGGTTTGTCAAATATTAGCATTAATAAGAGTATTTCTGTTTAGCTTTTTACATGCACTGTATATCTACAAAGCACATTTAAAAGGTGATGGGTCCACTAAAACTGTTAAAATAAAATACAAAGGTACATCTTCAAAAATTGGGGTACATAAAAGGATCTGCTACACTCTAATGCAAACATATTGAATTTGTCTTTAACAGTGAGGTTATTTCAAAATAAATAAAATATGATTTTCTGCAGTGCCTAGGCTATTGTTCATTCATTACAAAGTAAATTCCTGATAAAGGAGAAGCTTCTTGTTTAATTCATCCCAGCGACAGATATTATGCAGACCTCTGCCTGTCTCCGGCATTTGTTGATATTAAAAACTCTGCATCTCCCATTAAAATGTCTCTATTTTGTTCTATATTGTTTAAATATAGCTTCCTAATGAAATGCCTTTTTATTTCATTCTTGCTGAATGCTTTGCGTTAAAAGTTAATTTGCAGTGTTATGCAAATTCTGTTTAACTTCAATCAAGTTTTTAATTATGTTTTTACTGCAGTAATTCCCATTTGATTTGTCATCTCCTGCTAAGTATTTAACGTTTGCAGGAGTAGGTTTTCTTTTCCTCCTGGTTTTCTCGTACAGTCACCTGAAGTCATTTCACACTCCTGGAAAATACCTCAACCCTATTAATATGTACACACAGAGCTGTTTAGCTTTTCAGATAAGGTTTGGATGGGACATGGCCATTGTGTAAGCAAATTGCTATAATTACGTTAAAGGGACTGTATAGTTGTTTTGTACTCAGTTTCTTATAATTATTCCTAAAAATAATTTAAAAGGTGGGTGATACTTTAAGCTGCATTTTAGGTTTTCCAGACTCTCACTGCCGTAAAGCCCATTGTTTACAGACTTCAGTAGCTGAAACAGAAATGTACACGTGCAAATGGATGATCAAAGGTCAGTTATCCCTTATCCCAAAAGGGGCGAGTGCTATTACGTGCAAGGAGGAAAGGGGCTGTGCTATGGAATTGACTGGTCAAATTTCCAGCAAGTTCAAAGGCACATTTCAAGTGAATAAAACATATTTTATGGTAAAGAAAAACAGTGGAAGTTTTTAAGTTGGAGACAGGTTCTCTTTAATGTGTACATAGGGAAGTGAGAGAAAGTTCCTCCCATTTTGTATCACTTTTGTCTCTTATGGTTACCAAGATGAAGAAGAGAAGGTGACTCTCCCAAGCAGGGACATGGCAGTAAAAACTAGACAGGAGTTCTAATCCTTCCCTTTGCTATACAATATATTTTTTTAGTTAACGCCTTCACTCCTCAGTAAGCTTTTTTTGTTTAGTTTTCTTTAACAGCCTTCAGATTGAGTTTTTACTTGTGCTGTGCTTTTAAGTTGTTAGCTATCGCACTGAAACAGACTGGACTGTGTGCTATTCAGGGAGATGGCGCATTGTTTTTTATGTGCCATTAAACATCCATTGCTGTTACAGCCTGCAGAGGTAATCCTGATTCTCCTCAAGATTTACTATTTAAGATCCTTATTAGAACGCTTCTTTTTCTGCAGTGAATTTTGTGCAGCTCCTGCTGCGAGTTATCTCTTGTGTCAGTCAGTATTTGGCACTGTAGACACGGGGGCAGTTTCCCAGCCTTGCAGAAAATGGCATCCTCAGCAAATCTTTATCCTGCCGGTGCCCATTCAGTGCTAATGGACTATGTCTCACCATTTGGAGGATGTCCAGAGCCCAGTCCGACATAGCCTTGTCACATCCGATTTCACTACTAGCGTTGAGAAAGAAGGCTCTCTGTGGTAAAACAAGGTTGCAGAAGGAGGTGATCAGTATAACGGAGAGCATTTAACTGCCTTGTTACAGCAGTGAAAAACAGCAGAGCCATGTGAACAGGAGGTCAACGTTTCATTGAAGTCAGAGTCTGAGTAGTGTGTCCATGTGGCTGACATTCTGTTCTTTTCTGTGGTGAAAGAAATTTTTATTGCCAGCGTGTCAAGCTATTATTATTTCCTCTGTTAATCTGTTTACATATAGTTCTAGCTTTATGTTTTACCTTGCATGTCTTTTGCCTGGTGTTCCAGTTTACTCCATTATTCTTTAAAGATGGAGCTCCAGGCAAACAGCTGCATACTTTCAAGTATGTTTTGATGGTTTTAACTGCCAAAGGATTTCTAATTCTGTGCATCTAGTCTTATGATCCAGTAGAGAGCTGTTTGTCTCAGTCTTTGAAGACCCACTGGGATGGGGGTGAGGGGTTGACATCCTTATGAATAAGGCCTTGCTGTGTAACCTCCCTTTTTCAATGCATGATGTATCACCAGTCAAATGTACATCACCAAAGCAGGTGTTAATCTGGTTGGTGGCTGTGAGGAGAACGTCTTGGTGATGATGCATCAGTCTTCATGGATGGTAGAGGTAGAGCAAGGATCCAGCTGTAGGCACATTTAGGGATACCTCTTTAGCTCTACAAACAGGTATGCAAAAGGGCAATTCCAACAAAAGTAAGCTGGGTGGAATGTAGTAGACATGTGCACTGCCAAAAAATTCGTTTCGTTTTAAATTCGGATTTGTGTTATTTCGTTTTTCGTTTTTCGGGATTCGGGTGTGAAAGTCAATTCGTATTCGGACGAAATTCGGTAGCGGTAGTTGGAACGTTCGTTTCGTTTTCTGTTCTTATTCGTTTCTTATTCATTTCGTTCGTTCGTTTGCAGCAAAGTGACATTTGAGGGGGAAAAGGTTTTTTTCTCCTTCTCTAATGTCACTTTGCTCCAACGAACGAAACGAATAAGAAAGGAATAAGAAACAAATAAGAAACGAATAAGAACAGAATACGAAACGAACGTTCGAACTACCGCTAACGAATTTCGGAAATGGAAATCCGGATTCGTTTGCATTCGTTATGTCTGGAATTCGGATACATCCGAATTTCGATTCGGAACGAAACGAATCGCACATGTCTAGAATGTAGTACTAGAGTACAATACATGAAAAGCAGAAGACCTGGGTATATAGTTTGCTTCTCCTGTTCGCCTTTTTAAGACTTTGCTTTTAAATTTTCCTTGCAGTGAACCTTTTAAAGATATATGCATATAGTAATTCTCCCAAATCTGTTCTGAACCTTTGCAAGCATCCATGCCAGTTTCCTGTGCGATTTGGTTCCTGTGTCTGGGCAACACAACAGTTTGGGCTTATTAACATTAGAAGCATCAATGCATTTTATTGTGTTTTTTAGTGTAGGCAAAATACAAGTACTTTCCAAAATCCATTGCTTAAAGTTGGTCACTGGTCACACCAGAGCTCTGCATTCAGCCGCAATGGGAGACAAGTTTTGCCTGTAGCATTTTGTGTCAGAAAATCATTAAAAAATTCTTATTCATTTCGTTCGTTCGTTTGCAGCAAAGTGACATTTGAGGGGGAAAAGGTTTTTTTCTCCTTCTCTAATGTCACTTTGCTCCAACGAACGAAACGAATAAGAAAGGAATAAGAAACAAATAAGAAACGAATAAGAACAGAATACGAAACGAACGTTCGAACTACCGCTAACGAATTTCGGAAATGGAAATCCGGATTCGTTTGCATTCGTTATGTCTGGAATTCGGATACATCCGAATTTCGATTCGGAACGAAACGAATCGCACATGTCTAGAATGTAGTACTAGAGTACAATACATGAAAAGCAGAAGACCTGGGTATATAGTTTGCTTCTCCTGTTCGCCTTTTTAAGACTTTGCTTTTAAATTTTCCTTGCAGTGAACCTTTTAAAGATATATGCATATAGTAATTCTCCCAAATCTGTTCTGAACCTTTGCAAGCATCCATGCCAGTTTCCTGTGCGATTTGGTTCCTGTGTCTGGGCAACACAACAGTTTGGGCTTATTAACATTAGAAGCATCAATGCATTTTATTGTGTTTTTTAGTGTAGGCAAAATACAAGTACTTTCCAAAATCCATTGCTTAAAGTTGGTCACTGGTCACACCAGAGCTCTGCATTCAGCCGCAATGGGAGACAAGTTTTGCCTGTAGCATTTTGTGTCAGAAAATCATTAAAAAAAAAATCGACCACATAGGCTTCCAAATGTCCAGAGTCCCCAGACTCTGCGTTTTGTGCCCCCCACCCCCCTCCTGCATCTTATGTAATGCAGGTGAAATAACTTGACCTTTTTAAATAGCCTACAGGACTTTTCTATATCTTTCCCCTTCTTACTTTTCTTTCAGATTTTCTTAAATTATCTTTTTATTTCCAGTTTGGAATTCTAATTTTAAAATATTTGTTTGTGTTTAATAATCTAAAGCCTATAGGACGAGACAAAAGCATTCATAATGTCTACATTGTATCCCCGCTAACCATCTCCATGCAAAGTATAATATCAGCGATTGGTAATTATCACTCTGGTCAAGCTTATTAAAATTCTGCTCAGACAGCCTCAATACTTGCATATTTCTTTTTCTTTTTTATGTAAAGCTGCACATGACTTGTTTTCAGTACAGCTCTACTCTTGCGTCCTTCTTTAGGGAAACAGTGTAGTTAGGGAGATGGAGCAGAGAGAGAATGAGGCTGTGCGTTCACAGAAAGAGGCTTAATGTAGAGCTCAGTTCATAAATCTGTCAGTTTCCTCTGAATGGCGGTACATGTGGAACTATTCTCTGTCTATGCTCCATGCAGTGTGCACGTCTCACTCCACTTTAAGCTTACAGAATGCTTCAGGCTCTTGAATTTTATGATTTGCTCTTGCAGGGTTGTCAGCTGGTGGTTTGGGGCCCTTTACACTAAGCTGCCTTTTACTGGTTTTTGTTTTTGCCATGGGAATAATACATGACATGTCGATTTTTTTCAGTATTGCCATGAAACAAAGTGTTTTTTGAGACTTAATATGCATCTGTGTAGGTATGTTTGTGCACACACACACACAGATATTGGCATGTTAACAAATTACCTGATTTTAAATGAAGACATATATCAGATATTTTGTTTGTTTAGGCCTGGATACAATAACCGATTTTGAGTTGACATTATCCACCACAACCCATGTGTACCAGGAATGGACACTACCATAAGTGACCTCCAGGAGCTTACCATCAGCTGCTTGGGTGTATTTGCGGAAACAAAATAATGATAGGTTTTGGATTTTAAAGTGATAGTGATGCGCTTTGGACATCGTCTTTGCTTAGCCACACATTTTCTTCTGCATGGTTAGGCTCATACACTTCCTGCCACAGAGGAAAGTCGCAATTTTTGACCCTACTCACGCTCACAATTCTTAATGGTTATATATTGTAGTTTTCTGATAAGTAAATACATACCGTATATACTCGAGTATAAGCCGTCCCGAATATAAGCCGAGGTACCTAATTTTACCAAATAAAACTGGGAAAAAGTATTGACCCGAATATAAGCCGAGGGTGGGAAATGAGGCAGCTACTGGTAGATAGATACCAATAAAATTACATTAATATTTATTTAAAAGAAAAATAACCTAGCTCTGTAAGTGGAAAAGGGGGTACAGGGCTACATATCATGTACTACGGATCATTTAACCCATTCATATTAAGTTTGAGGTATTACTTTATTTGCTTGAGAGTACTCTTTTAGTTTTATATAACGGAAAATTGTATACTTACCTATCGGTAATTTTCCTTTCCTGATGCCAATATATGGCAGCATACATTGGGTATGGCTTCACCCCCAGCCCAATCACAAGACCAGTTCTACTATAAATTAAAGCCCGCCTGCCAAGGCCACCATTCTCGTAACAAGTACTCAATGCGAAAGCCATGGGAGGGTCCTGTATGCTGCCATGTATTGGCATCAGGAAAGGAAAATTACCGATAGGTAAGTATACAATTTTCCGTTTTCCTGACACCTACATGGCAGCATACAATGGGATATAGAGATCACACATCCAGGGAGGGTAATTCTGAGATATTTATGTTTTTGTACGACTGGTAAACACATTCAGAACCAACTTCACCATGGACAAGACCCCTGGATAGACCATGTAATGGGGCAGGAATATATATACCAGGAATATATATATATGTGTGTATGTATATATATATCTATATAGATATATATAGATATATATACACACACACACACACACACACACACACACACACACACACACACACACACACACACACACATTTATGATATAATTAAAAAATGTCTAATACTCACAAAGGATTTAAACCCACTTTGTATGCCTCATATGCATTTTTTAACCTAACAATTAACTTGTAACATTATTGGTGGCATCACTGTGCTGTACAGATCCTGTGCAGAGAGCAAAGCTGTGGGAGGGACCAAGGCATGACCACCTGGTACAGGCTGCCTGCAGAAAACTACAGTAGGGGGCGGAGACAAGACCAGTCACCTTGCACAAGGGAAGAGAGCAGCAGTGACTGGTCATTCCTACAGAGGGATACATTTCCACAATGGAAGAAATACAGAAAGCACACAGAGATTCAAATATGAATATGTGAGCCTTTTGTGTTATCCCAGAGTTCAACTTTAAGCTAATCTAATTCACTTAATGCTTGTATATGTAAAAAACATTCCCCAGAAAACTGTAAAATGACTATTGGTTTCCTTTACAAGCAGATTGAAATATACACATAAGGGATTGCAGCCATTGCCCGATATTCCCTTCTAAAGTTGTAAGTTGCCACCCTTTTCCTTGTGGCAGCAGACAGCACATCACAGCCCAGGATTGTAGTCGCTGGCATTGCTTCCTCGCCCTGACATCATTGTGTTTCATTTTAGCAGCTGCTTCACATTACCTGACTTTACAGAAAGACTGTTCAAAAATCTATAATGCCTTGCAGACTGATCCAACACATGCAGGGTTAATTATTCTCATGCTCGGGATTGCAGACAGAATAACCAAGCAGCATTTTTCTTTCTATTTTTTTTTATCATTGTATTTCAAGTGTGCGACTGATAAACTGTTCTGCATAAGGCTTCTATCTATGATCAGCTAACAAAAGCCAGAAGAGATGTACTGCACACTTCCCTTTAATGTCTCCCTTTGGCAGCTTTAATAGATCTTAGCAACACTGTAGCAACTGAACCCTACATCTAGACTTCTGCGTCTGCTTCAGATCAACATGCAGATTTTTTCTGCTACAGGTATCCCTATGTGCCGGAGCAGGGCCGCATCAGTTGTAATTCTGGAAGGCAAATAAAGCATGCCTGTCATGTGCGCATAATATCAAGGTAAAATGTCGAATGCCACATCCTACCTTTTAGAGTTCTTGTCTACCTTCCTAATCCACTGCTCCAATGTAGAAAAAAAAATGACCTGCCAGGTTTGGGGCAAATATACACGTCTCACAGCGCTTGGTGCTCTGATGTGGAAGTGAACCTCACCGTATGCTACATTTCAAAAGTTTTTTTTTTATAGGATCCCTGGGGGTCCTATGGATAGGGAAGGCAGGAAGTCTGACAAATAAATTGAAGATATAGAGGATATCTGGTGGGTAATGTTTTTGTGTGCACATTAGAATTTGTGCTTTAAGACAACAGAGTCACACAAAGCTACATATACATTTGTCATTTTCTGTCGATTTTAGCTAAATTATGGTTCATTTTTAAACTAAGCAACTGAAACTTTTGAATACAGCCATAAATTCTATCACATTAGTATTATTGTGCTTCCTTCCATTTAATACAATTTTAGCATGAACTGTTTAAAATACTGCATAGTGTTTTAGCTTTTTATTTATTTATTAGCCAGGCTTAAAGGGACATTAAACCCTCAGATTTTTTAACATAAAACAATAGTGTAATGTTTGCCTTACTGTAATCCATGGTTGTTTCCCTTCTCTTTGCTGCTCTTCCTTTTAAATCCTCATGTCTTCTCATGCTTGGGGAGAACTTCCCTTTTCAGCTCAGGGCCTCTTCCTGTAGTGCTGGCTCAAGTTGCAACGTATACACAGACACCATGTATCTATTCCAGAGACAAGGCAGTCTGCTGCAAAACAGAAGTTCTGTAGAGCATGAGAACAGATGCGGATTTAAAAGGAAGAGCAGCAAAGAGAAGACACAACCATGGATTACAGTAAGGCACACATTACACTATTGTTTTATGTTAAAAAATCTGAGGGTTTAATGTCACTTTAAGCAAGGAGTGAAAAAGCAACTCTGGCACATCCAGACATCCAGTCCATATTTGTGTGGGTTGCCCTAACTCTATTCATAATGTTTTATATACCGGCACCCCTGCCAGTCCTAGTACTCTGGTGAGATCAAATGCTCAATATGTGCAGGTTGGATTGAGCTTGAAACAAGTCTGATTCTGAACAGCCTACAAGATATTTAGACCAAGACTTGTACAAATTCCATAATGATGTGCCTAGCCTTGGCATACATTACAACTCTATATTTCATCTTGTTTCAGAATGTGCTGCGTTTACAAGATAAAGCAAATTTAGTGGGCAGAGAAATATTACAGCAGTTAGCAGATGTGTCCGGATATACCAGTTCCCAGGTAGTTTGGATTTTGGCAAGTTTCAATTTGTGGTAATTGTTGTTTATGATTATGATGACTAACATTACCACTTCATTGTAGGCACTTTTGTTGATACTGTTGGATATTACAGGTTTCATTAATATTTTTATAGTTTGCGTGCTCATTTTGCAAAAAGTCAAACTGAAGTGTGTGCTTGTTACACAGCTTGTTAAACTCACAGAGTACTTATAATGAACTTCATGTTTGGAGCCTGTAGGTTCACAATGTGCTTTCCAGTGTGTGGGTTTAATTCACCTCAGGGTTATTTAATGAGCTCCTTTCCATGTGTATTAAAGTCTGATGTGGCTATGCGGAGGGGAAGGGGGACTGCAGTCTGTTGGGGGAAGGTGGGTACTGGCTTTCTAAGAACAATAGAATTTCCCAGCCTCCATAAAGTGAATGGCCCTCCCAGTCTGGCTGCTTTTTTAGCTGCTGGAAAGACCCAAATTCAACTTGGCCACTTGTCTTTCACAATTTAATATACATTAAATAAGTATTCCAGTTACTGACTTTTTCTGGCTGCAGTGCTTTTGCCTCAACTGTAGAAATTTTAGAAGGGAGCTCAGAAAGAATGTGGCTGTCTGGGGGCACATTTGTATCTCAGTTGTTGGTTTTTATAATCCAGGGGTTTTGGTCGGCTGCTAAGGGCGCTGACAATGTTAACTATGTAAAGTAGAGCCCCACAAAATCTTCAATAAACACTTTCCATATATGTAGTATTATTGTGTATATTACATTGTGTTTTATACAATCTAATAAAGGAGAATGCAAGCTCTTTTATGCAACTAAATAATGATTAAACTTCCTTAATTCAAGATGAATATTCTTGAATTGAGCCAGAGCGGGTCACTGAAGGTCATGGGTACATTAACAGGTGCTTTTTTTTTTTTTACTTGTTGATATACCAGTAATCCAGTCAATAGCTGGTCCCTTCTCCTTTTGTTAACCTTTTTTCCCAGTGAGGAAACATAACTTTGCCATAATTGCTGGCAAATTTACAGAACAATTTCCAGGGATACTGTAATGATAAACTAGTAAAAATAATCTTATGTTGCACAATAATTTTGGGAAAGCTGCAGAGATTTTGTTACCAATTTATTAAATGTAAATATAATTACCTTTTTTGTGCTTAGATGATTCTTGCATTTTAGCAAAAAAAAAAGTATTTGTTAAAAGGTAATGTGAAAACGTTTGCCTCACAAAAACATTGAGGGTTTTTTAATGGTACAGTTGGGTCATTGCTGCAAAACGAGAGACATTTTCAGGGACCAGATTTTCCAGGAATAGGTCTTGATACTTTGAGACTTTAGGCAGTAGGCAACTGTGGTCCATATTAGGGCTCAGTTCTTGTTTTTTTCTTGCTAGATTAGCGCAGTAGATTAACATTCTGGTCAGCTCTCTAATAGCTTATATTGAGACTTCAAAAACAACATGTTTTTAGCAAATTTCAACATTAGAAGTGGATAGCAGAGTGAGTTGGGGTGTAGAGCAGAGTCGTGTTGTTATTGTTGGCCAGTGTAGATACCCGTTACATTGGTAGTCAGTGTAGATACCACTGTTACATTGGCGGTCAGGGTACATTGTTTTTGTTTTTAATAGGAGCTTCTGTCATTTTTCAAATTGTCAGTAAAAAATGTGCCCTGACGGTCAATTTTGATGAAATTGCATTGAGAACTAAAATATTACCCTGGTAGGGCAGAATAATTTGCATGACATTTTTTCTGTCTACTTTTTGCGTGTATGGCATATATTTTTTCTCCATGTCTAGATTATGGTTTCTTGGGCTGAAAGAGGTCCGGCAGTTCCTGAGGTTTTGCTTGTCCCCTGAAATGTTAATGCTCTGTTTTATCATATGAAATGTGAAAATTATTATCCTGTCTATTTTTTATTACCTTCTAATTGCCTAATAAAGGCTTAATCATAATTGGCCAAAAAAGATTAAAGTTACGACTGGTCATTTACCAAGTCACTTTATCTCAGAATTTCAGTGGTCAAGTCTTGCCTGTTTTTTTGTGTTAGCTCGAGTAGTATCCAGTGCTCATAAAAATGCACTTCAATGTCTGTAGCTATATTATCATTGTTGGTTTTGCAACGTGTGTGTGTGTGTGTGTGTATGTATGTTGGCTGGTGGCTGAAAAGGATTACAAATGAATTAGAATTAGTAATATCCCAAATATTTAGCAAGTAATAGTCAATAGTTTGTGGTACAAGTCCAGAGATGAATTTCTATACTATGGGCCATGTAGTTCACTCACCTGCTGTCCACTGCTGTTGCAGAAAGATTCATTCATAATAAATTAACAGAAGTTGTTTAAAAAGACTAGTGTTTTTCCTGCTGATAGCACAGGTTTGACACATTTTAGACACTTATTCAGAAATACTAACCATATTTTACAGTGTGGAATGATGTTTGTCATTTTTCGATTGAAGAGCTTTATTTTTCTTCCATATACAGGTGAAACTCGAATAATTAGAATATCATGCAAAAGTAATTGCAGTAAGTGCTGCAAAAGGGGCCCAAACCAAGTACTGAGTACACATGCATGCTTGTACTTTTCAGAGGTCCGATATTGTTCTATGTACAATCCTTGTTTTATTGATTGCATGTAATAATCTACTTTTTTAAGGTTGTGGATTTGGGGTTTTCATGGGCTGTAAGCCATAATCATCACAATTATGACAAATCACGGCTTGAATTATCTTGCTTTGCATGTAATGAGTATCTCATATATTAGTTTCACCTTTTAAGTTGCATTAGTGAAATAAATGAACTTTGCACGATATTCTAATTATTCGAGTTTCACCTGTACTTTACATGTGATATCAATCTCATCATTGTAAATGAACCATTTCTCAATATAGTTTATAATTTTAAATATACATGGAGGTATGTACATAGGGCTAGGTTAAGTTTTAGTGTGCCCTAGAAGAGCAGATATCTACCTACAGTTCATGCCCAGTAGTGACTGTGGCATATGCATGATTCTAGGATTGGGCCTACCATGCGATAGCAAGATCCGCCTACTGCTAAGGACGCTTTATCACCACCTAAAGTTCATAAGCCACTCGATTAGTACAGGTAATACTCATAAAACCTTGTTTTCTGCCACTGGACTTTTTACAGCCATTCTTAAAATACTCATACACATGGAATTTGAGTTGGCTGATTTGATCTAAAACAGGCTTATCAGGTGCTGATCTCATGTCTGTGGGTGACTGGCCAGCCAGTCAGGAAGAAAACTAGCAATTGAACATTTAGCAAACCCATTCAAATCTTTTATTGTTGCTCTATTTTTAGGCAACTCTATTCTCCTCTTTTTTTTTTGTAGGCTCCTTCCCTCTCCATTAAAGTTATCTTGTAAGGTTGGCTCTGCAGTGTTCTTCAGTACCCTGCTGGTAGCTTGCCTAGACTGCCCTCTCAATGATGTGGGTAGTTTATAGCTGGCAGTAGACCATAGCGCATCATTGGATTGTGGCTTTGCCACCCTGATTAGTTTGTCTATGGAGAGGGGAGAGCAGAGGCAATGAGCTAAGTTGCCAGACATTGCTGCCATTGCTTACCCCATACGAGAGCAAGAGAGAGCAGTACAAATTGTTCAACCTTCCTAATTGATTGTTCCCCCAGGCTGTAGATTACCTGTGGTGTCTGCACCTTCTCAGAGGCATGATGGTGACTATCACACCATATCTCTGGATACGTTTATATGTCCTTTTACAGTGCTAGTCTACCTCTCCTTGTATGTTTAGTGACTGAAGAAACTCATCCAGCGGTTTCTTGATCTTATCTATGCTATCAGCGGATACCACTGCCTGTAGAAGGGAATTCCAAATTTTACTACTCACGCAGTGAAATACTCCTTGCGCATTCTAAGATTGAACCCCCTCTCTTCTAACCTCTTGTTGTGTCCTCGAGTTCTCAATACATTTCTCTGTATAAACAACTTGTCCCGAAAATTGTGGTCACCATTGATGATTTTAAACACTGCAATAAGGTCCCCTCTTAATCCTTTCTAAGGAGAATACGTTTAATTGTTTGAGGCGGTCTTCATAGCTAAGGCCTTCTGTCCCTTTTAATTTTGTGGCTCTTTGAACTTTCTCCAGGTCAAGGACATCTTATGTGATAGTTGGCGACCAAAATTGCACCGCATACTGGAGATGAGACCAACCCAGTGATTTATAAAGTGGAAGGATAATCTTTTTATCCCTTGATACAATCCCTCATTTAATGCAGGACAGTATCCTGTTTGCTTTGCTGGCTGCTGCTTGGCATTGTATGCTTTTGCCACACCTGTGATCTATGAACACCCCCATATCCCTTTCCATGTCTGTCTTCCCTAATTCAGCCCCCCCCCAGATAGTAGTTTGTGCACCCCTTTGCAGCCATGTGCATAGCTTTAAATTTGTCAACATTAAATTGCATATGCCAATGTGTAGCCCATGTTTCAATTTTATCCAGGTTTTGTTGGTGTCAATATCACCTGTTTTGGAATTTACTGCCCTACACAGTTTAGTATTGTTGGCAAAAATGGAGATTGAACTACCTATCCCAATCTCTGTCGTTGATGGATAGGATAAACAGGATTGGTCCCAGGACCGACCCCAGGGGCACCCCACTGACGATTTTTACCTAATTAGAGAATGACCGATTTATTACTACCCTTTGGGTCCGTTCTTGAAGCCAGTTTTCCACCGGTGAGCAAACAAATTCCTCCAAACCTATCGACTTTGGTTTGTGAATTAGACATTTGTGGGGTACTGTATCGAATGCTTTAGCAAGGTCCAGATACACCATGCCTACTGGTATTTCTCTGTCTACATTGATACTGACCTCCTCATAAAGTGTTAATTGGTCTGACAAGAACGGTGCTTCCTGAAGCGATGTTGGTTTCTACTTATGATATCAGTTTTATTCGCAAATTCCTGCATGTAGTCCCTTATGTCTTCGAATATTTTGCACACTATTGACGTTAAGCTGACTGGCCTATAGTTACTTTGTTTCCCTTTTTTGTAAATTGGTACCACATTTGTTTTCTGGTACCATACCTGGTACCATACCTTTCTGGTACAATCATCTGGTACCATACCTTTCATTAGAGTGTCCATAAAGATGATGTGCATGTACAGTTGTCTGCTTATGGCCTGACTAAGTTCCTTGACTACCCGTGGATGTAACCGGTCAGGTCCTGGGGATTTGTTTACATTTAATCTTTCTAGCCTTTGTACTACTCTGCTCTCTAAATCCCACTGAGATATGTTAAAACTTTTATTTTTGGTCTTGCAGCTGTTGCCCCGGTAGTTACCCATGTCCATCTGTAAAAACAGAAGAAAAAAATGTGTTTAATGCATTCTCTTTCTCCCTGTCGCTGGTAGCTGATCTCCCCTCTTTGTCTGTTATTGGGCCTGTTCTGTCCTTACCCCGTCGCATTAAGGGTGCCTGTTGCCGATTTTTAGCTGATTCTTCTGGTGTCTTTCCAAGAGCGAAAAGCTCAACAAGCACTTCTAATGAGCAGACAAAATATAAGACTACTGCAGGACCAGCTAACAAGGATCTTGCATGCTTCTGATTCATGTATTGCTGTCATTAACCAGGGTGATCTCATTGAGCAAGGAAAATATATAGATCAGGCTTGACCGCGGGCTGCAGACCTAGCGCATAAATAGGGTTTCATTGTAATGCTTATGCTTCTTACAGTTTGTATTGTCTAATTATACTTGTGTTGAGTTACAGTTGTCCATCAACTAAGGAGGGTAGTTCAGTGCATTATTCCACTTGGGGAAAATGTCATGTCCCCTTACAAAACACAGTTGTCATTAATGAGGTATAATGAGGTTTTAAAAAAAATATCAGTTGCTTTTCAGTGCACAGCTAATGTTTAGTGTGCTCTAACCCCTAGTAACCAGCTAGGAAGCTTCCTTGGCTGATTTGTTATCATTGTATGCATTCTGTATATTATTATTATTAGTCTTTGTATTTCTCTATAAGCCCTTGTGCCCATTTTGCCATATAGATGTTTTTGAACGCTTGCATTTACCTTAGAAACACATTTCCCACCCCTTTTGCACCTAAACTGGGTACTCTGTTCATATTTAAACATACTACTTCAGCTTTTGACCAGTCTTGACTTTTATAGAACCCTTCTTCTGAAATTAGGTTTGCTGGGTGGTAGAAATCTGGTCTATTCCTCAGAGTTTGTCGGGGCAAAATAAGTAAAAGAAAACATGCAGTGCATCCTTGCTGTAAATGCACATTTCCCCCTATTTAATACAGTTGCATACTGTATATACTTGCCTATATTTAAATATGCCTGTACAGTAAAATACTGGTTATCTGCCAGAAATGTACTCGGCTCCTAAATTCCTCCTGTGATGTAACACCATATACATTTTTGCAGACTGAAATTGCAAGACTTGGCGCCAGCCCTGCCTAACTGTGTGTTGTTAAGCTACTGCTCATTTTCCTAATCCTGACCATTCTCCCAACCTCCATAGCATAAGGATTTATTTCTCTATAGTGCGGGACACAGGACAGCTATACATTTCTGACTCAATCAATGTGTATCTTTTTCCCTTTTAACTGATAAAACAACATGCTTTTAATGGTATTTAACAGACCAAAAGGGACATATAAGAGTTCATTGTTGGGGTTTACAAACACGTTTAAGGCAATGTGTCATTTTGGCTGTTAACTAGCCCACCAAGGTTCGCTGCCAGCAACAGAGGTTTCCATTTTCATACTGTTTTGAAGTAACCTGTAAACAGCTTGACACCTAAAACATTTACAGCAAGCACACTTATTTGGGTTTTTTACACAGCAAACAGTGTGCTAAATTTTAATCTGTATGTACCCAAGTACCTGTTTCATTCGTAATGATAGTGGACAGGACGCCACTAAGAGAACTTTTACCTGAATTGTAAGGATATAAAGAAGCGATCATTTCAGTCCTTGGGAGTTTAGAAAGTATAGTCTTGCTTTAAAGAGAATAGCTTATTTTTTTCATGACGTCAGTGTGACCTTTTATTATCTGTATTAAAGATATTACAATATAAAATGTTAGACAACCTGGCAAAGTGCATTTTCTCTGAACTGTAAAGATTACATTTTGTTTTACAAAGGAGGTGGATCCAGAACAGTGTTTTTTTTAATTTTTTTCCACTGGTCCCACGTCTTGTTAAAGTGACCCTTGCTTGGTGCTTGGCACCATACGCTGTGTGGTTATAATGAGCTGTTGTGCTGTGATTCATACAGATCTTGGAGAGCATGAAGGGGAGGAGGTGGATTATGAATCTAGTACACACTTGCACCCACCCTTTCCTACCACCTCCTAAGGCTGGTGGAAGGTCTTCGTAAGAGAAGGAAAAGAAAAACAACCTTGTTAGTGTATAGTTATCAGCAGGACGAGAAATCAAAGCATGGCTTTTCTTTTTTTTTTAAAGTAAACTCTTTGCCAGTTGTAACAAAAGCTTCCAGAGTGCAATTCACTGAGCAAGTAGGACCATTTCTTACAGTACTTTTGTTGGTTATATAAATCCAGTATACTTGGGAATACCTGAACTGGTTTGAGGATGTAAAGGAAAAGATAACTTCAGCAATCCACTTAGAAGAAATAAAAGCTTGTGGCATTTTTAGAGAAGGCCATATCATGCAGTGTTTATAGCTTTGTTCTAGAATTCACTGCTGCTATTAACCTGCTAGTCTTTTGTGCTGGTTATTGTGTAGGAGAGCTAGTCCAGTGAGAGGTGAAGGACCCACTCACACCTATGCAATTATAATGGACATATTGTATGTCAGTTTTCATATAGTTTACATTTGAACTCTAGGCAAATTACTAAATACAGAACTTTTAAAACTTAAAGGTGAACTGTTTTCTTAATCATACACTAGGCCAGGGCTCAGAATTTTAAGTCCTAAGTTACTAGCCAGGCCTTAAGAGTTACTCGCCACAAGTTGCCCCACCTAACCCCTGGCCTTAACTCCGTCAGGTCAGCGGTGTGACGCAGAGTACAGGGACCAGCGGTGTGATGCACAGTACAGAGACCAGCATTATGACGCAGAGTACAGAGGCCAGTGGTGAGATGCAAAGTACAGAGGTCAGCAGTATGACGCACAGTACAGAGGTCAGCAGTATGACTCACAGTACAGAGGTCAGCAATTAAACGCACCGTGCAGAGGTCAGTAATGAAACGCACCGTGCAGAGGTCAGTAATGAAACGCACCGTGCAGAGGTCAGTAATGAAACGCACAGTAAGAAAAAAGACAGCACAAACAGCGCTCTCAGATAAACAACTTAAATGATTGGTTATGGATACCTGACTAGCATGCAGCCCTGAGAGACAGGAGGAGTACCTGTAAATTTAACAATCAAAAAACTATCTGGGCAGAACATTACAGGAAAAAAGTTTTTGGGACTTGTAGTTCCGGGGACTAGAGGGGGGCGGCCAAACGGAGGATCGGGATGTCTGGGGTGTCTGCCCAATTTGTGGCTGGTTTGCTGCCCGAAGGTGGAGGATCGAGATGTCCGGGGTGTCTGCCCGAAGGTGCTCGTCCAAGGGGAGAGAGGATAGTTGTGAACGAGGGGAGGGATGGCAGAACAGGGGCTCCGTCCGTGTCCCCGCTGTGTGGATGGGAATTTCAAACTGTGCAGGAGACTGGACGATCCCGAAATGGGGACATTTGACCCATTTTTGATCTAAAGGTTCTTTTCTTCGGCTACAAAAATTCCATATGGAATCTTTAAAGTCAGTCATTGCTTCCCTCTGTCTGAGACATTTTCTGGCCTCTGTAGACATCAAAGATGCCTACCTGCATGTCCCTGTTTTTCCAGCATATCAACACTTTCTGCCTCTGCTATTGGTTTGCTCACAAAACTGGAGCAGCATGGGAGTGGGAGAGGTTATATTGGGCTGTCTTACAGATTTGTTTGCCAGTTTCTAATCTCCTCAGGGAAGCAGCGTAAACCCAATGTACCAGAATTACTTCACCCTGTGTCCCCTAATAAACTCCAAAAAAAAGGAATTTTAAGGCTAGTCAAAAATCCTGTTTTAACTGCCAAAAGGTTAATCATTCTGTATAGCCAATCTCTTAGTACACACACGTGCCACATAGCACAGCCAGTTAAGTATTACAACCTTTTCTAACAATGATTTTGCTCTAGGGACAAAAATAAAGAAAATATACTCACCTGATCCTTGGTGCCGTCTGGCTGCTAGACTGGTCTCCATAGCCTCGTCTCCCCTGGGCTCCAGCGGTCTAAGAATCTGTGATGTCACCAGGTCTAATGCAAGTCTATTCGATGTTAGGAGGCTGAGGGACACACTACAACCGGATTGGAGGATCAGGTGAGTATAAGAATGTCTACATCTTGAATGTCCGTAGCCTCTCAACTGGTTCACTTTCAGCTTTGTCACCTTACGACGCCTACAGAGCAACAGACCTTTTAATTTGCAGTACAGTCTCACTTAAAACTATATGGGGACAAAGTACTGGTTTGCATGAAATGGCTGCGCTGGAGCCGGTGGTCCAAGGGCTTGTGCAATTATTTTCCAGTATAAATGTGCTAATAAAAAAACCTCTAGTGATTGACATCTGAAAACTGACCTAACCTCATCTGTTATAAGAGACTCAAGGTGAAGCATGAGTCTGTTGGCATGCTGCTGTGCATCACATTTAACATTGTAGTTATCTTCCCTGTTTGTTGCTGCGATATTTGTGTTCTTTATGTTGGATAGCAATATAGCACTACAGTAGACAAGCAGTGTCAGCGCATGACAAATGAGCTGCTGTCTGCCAAGCATTCATCTACTTAATCTGTTTAATTTATCTAGTTACATTGTCCTTAAAGTAGATCTATCACACCAAGATGGGTAATTAGTATGGTGCCAAAACTGGCCGAATTGTAAGTTTCCTCCTTGCCTGGCCTATATGTCCGTGACTGCTGCGGGTGATTATATTTGGGTCTGATGATGTAAAATATTTGTATTGCTCCTGGAAACCAATCACCTTTTAAGTTTATTTGTGGTTTTTTTTTTTATTCTAGAGCAAACTAAAACATGAAAGGTAGACATTTGGTTGGTCAGATGAACACAAACCTTTTTTGATGCTAAAGTCATGGTTTCTGGTGATCGGTCATGCAATATGGGTGACAAGACATCTGTTCTACAAGCATTTGCTGTTGTGCAAAGTAAATGCACCAGCATGTCATTCATACTGTAGAGTGGTTTTAGTACTTTGCCTCTTGTACTGCTAAAAGAGTACTTGTAATGTATAGTAGTATATGACAACCAAATAATTTGTAGATTCATGAAAGATTAATAATCAGCTGCTATGGTTTACTGTAGTTGGAGCATTGTTTGTTGCCCTGTTAAATAACTCTTGATATCTGTGTCTCCATGGTTTGTCAGCCTTTTTTTCTAATCATCATATACCATTTTCTTTCTGCATATTTTGTTACTTTCAGGTTTTATGGTATCTTTTATTCAGGCATGCTAAATTATGAGTTTGGTACCAGGCTCGAAACTAACCATTGGACGATATGCTGGTCCCTGGCACTCTAGAAGAACATTAGCAGTCTGCTCATGGGCAGATGATTAGCTCATTTGGTGACTGCAGCACAACTTATTCAAAATATCCAGCCACAATTAATGTAGCCGCAGAGTTCAAAGCTCTGATGATCCAGGGGCATGAAGGGGAAACACATGGGAAAGAACTGTACATTGGTGAGGAGTGTAATTAATGATGACACGATCCTATGGAAATTAATCTCTGACAGACAGCATTGGGAGAATGTACATTCACTGTCTCCAGTCGTGACAGAATCGCAACGGAGACCTCAACTGCAGGCTTGCCAAAGGGTTAACTTCCAGAGCTAAGAAACAAAACATCAGTAAAGAGTGTTGGCAGTTCCTCACAGCAGATACTCTGCACTCCTCTAGCTTCCCACTGCTAGCACACTGCTGAGGTATAGATTCATGGTTTGTGTTCCCTCCACCCCTCAACTATAACAATCATCGCATTGTTTGGGAAGAGCTGCTTTGTGGAAATGTTATACTGTTCACATGCATCCTCCACAACTTTCTGCAAAGAGAACATAAAGCTGCCTTCGTGTTTTAAAAGTGGTAGGGAACATTTTTTTTTTTATTAGGAAATCAATCTCTGACATTTCTACAGAGTGCAAGGGGCGGAAGGAACACTCATCATCCCAAACTTGTATCTTCACTGTGCTTAGCTCAATATTAGAAGAGGATTTCTGCACCCTGCTTTGTAAATAATGTAAATACATGGGTTTCTACCCATACACTGTTCTTCAGAGAGTTGTCCATTATTAGGCAGTAAAGGGTTGCAGATCATGTTAGTAGGGCCTGTACCTTGTTAGGCTTTAGAACAGTTCACAGTAAACATGACACAACTGGCAATTCTATTATTGTTCTACAACTTCTTACAGTGGGAGCATGAAACATAATGCATTGAATAGAAAGGGATTAAGTATGCAAATGTTTACCAATAGGAGAGGAGACTCTTTCATGCATTAGCGTATTCTCCATTTTGTTCTTTGGACTGTTGGCACATGGGGGAGGTGCAAAAGGTATAATATATGCGTGAAGGACATTTATTTTTTGGCGCTTTTGAGTGAGTTTAGTTGTTGAACAGCAAAATGTTGTTTGTATTCTGTACAGTTGCTCACAAACAAGTACATGTCTGACTCCTCATTCCCTGAGCAAAATACCTGTGGTATCGGGAAGAGTTCTGATTGGTTGGGAAAACCATTTTGCTTGCAGGTGAATAGCTAATTCTGCCAGAGTAGATGGAAACCACCTATAAACATCCCCATTGTTGCCTTATCTGTCTGTTGACCCAACATTCTGTAAAAATGTTAGACAACCCTAACACATGCATTCTACCCCTGAACCTAGGTAGGCAAATGTAGAAGGGATAATGGTTGACCTTCTCCATTTAATTTGGGTTTTAATTTTCTCTCTTCTGCGAGTTTGCAGGTAATGAAATCTTTAACTGTGTTGTATTTCGGTTATAAAGCTGGGGCAGGCAATGACTATGTTAATGGCCAGAGCATGCAATGATTTTTTATGTGTGTTATCTAATGTGGTCAATAGGTATACCTGGAGATTAGTTTTAGTATAAGAGTGTGTAAGCAACAATGTACATGAACCTTAAATTGTAAACAAGATGCTGGTCCAATGTATCATGTGTCATTTTTCTCATTGTTTTTAGGATAATGGATTTAGGCCAGTGAGCAAGAGAAGAAAGCTAACAGCTGTTGGTACAAGTGCATTGGGGTATGCAGGTAAGTGTCCTTTCACTACAACATGCTTGCTAAATGAAATGTACCTCACAGTAGATATTGATAAACAGAAAACTGTCCACATTAAAATATATTTTACAATTCATTCAGTTTCTGGTGGCTGGTTGTATCACGCAAATGTTCAGTGTATGCAAGTTATTGTTTAATTTGTGTGGACACTTTTTTTCTGTTTTACCTGTAAGTGTTGTTCAATTGGCACTGTACAGTAAGTAGAATAACCCATTAGAAAAAGAAAATCTAAAGCTTCTTTAAAGTAGATCTAAACCTTAACTGTATGACATTTTGTTTAGTAAACCACTGTCATGCCAGCTAACCTTTTTTTAAATTAAAATGTTTTCACTTTTTTTAAATCCATGTGTTGCATCCCATTTCAGAGTGCTGATTTTCGCCAGCTTCTTTCAGCTATTTCCGGTCTACATGTGCTCACTCCTGCATTGCCTTAAATTAATTGCTGTGGAGCATTATTTGCAAGTGACAATGGTGGACCATGCCTGTGTGTTGGCATGATCCCCTGTAGTCTCCATCAGTGGTGCCAGTGACAGGATGACAATGCTGAAGACAGATAGGGATATAATTGTAACCCCATAACAGGAAGTGCCTGAATGACCTTCTGGAATTGGTTTAATAAAAGCTGCAGATTTAAAAATAATAAAAACAACCTTTGAAATTAACATGTTAGAGTGAGAGATTATAGTGAAGGGTTTAGATTTACTTTAAAGTGTATTTCCACTTTTGCAGACAAATTTAAAAAAACACAAACACTTTGTTACGTGTTTCCAGTTCTCGCAGCATATCTAAAAAACATAATTTTAATTAAAAAAATAATTCTCACCTTTTAGATGTCTCTATGTGGCAAGCCATTGGAACTTCTTTGTATAATTTGAAATTGACAGGAAACTCTGTCCCCACGGAAAAAATAGGGACACTATGAGCTTCATTTTATTACCATACATTGCTTCTTGATTTTTAACCCTTTATTCGGACAGTCAATGTTCAAATTTAGTTTACAGATGATAATGAGATCGGCTAGCATAGTACAGACACAGTTAATTATGTTTTAAACATCACCCCCACCCTTGCATTCCAGTGGAAAATTCAGGTTGGAGAGAAAAAAAGTATTGAAGGAAATAGTAGTATGGAAGTCATACTAGGAAAAAGTAGTCTGGCAGTCACATTATCTAGATATTAAATACATTATTATTAAAGTTTTATGCTATGTGAATGAATGCATGTCACAGATATAAAGTAAGTGTTATTCCAATTTAGCTGCAAAATTAGAAATACAATTTTAGTCTCCATTCAGCTTAGGGTTCACCATTTCCGCGGGTAAACGTGTTTTTTATGCACATTTTTCCCTCATATGGTTTGCACGTTTGTGCCCAATTTGCACTTGTTTACGTGTGTTAGATGCACATAGGCAAGGACGCCAGTTTTCTTGAGCAGATCTTAATGCATTGCTGTGAATGAGGAAACGCACAAAAGCGTACAAAATGTGCAAAATGCTTTTGTTGCACGTTTTAATGCGCTTCCATTGCTTTCTATGCAGCCAAAGGTGCTGTAATCTGGCCAAAAGAAGGTCATGTACCTTTTCCAGCGTTTGGCGTTTTACAGCTTGCAACAAAACTCTCAGGTGTGAACAGGGGCCATAGAAATGAATGGGATTTCTTGTGTTGAGAGTTTTCTCTCACTTAGCTTTGAGCGTCAAAACGCCCAGGTGTGAACAGGGACTAAATCCTGAGCAAAGGAGAATGCTTATTCAGGAATCCCATATTTATGTTTTCTTTTGAGCATTGGTATATATTTGTTTCAAAGTGTAATGCGTTAGGATGTTTTGGCGGGGATGTGGGTGAACTGGCTATGCTCTCACTTGGACATTTAATCTCTTTATTATACATATAATATTTATTATTAATTATTATTATACGTATGACGCTTTGAAACATTTTAAGGAACTGTACAGTGGCATTTGATAGTGAAACATGCGCTAATAACAGAATTGACTAAACTTAAAAACAAAAAAACAGAAACATTGATTTTTACATTGGAATAGTGACCTAGGAACAAGGTTATGGAGGTTGCAGTCATGACTGTTCCAATTTTCCACATTCATACAACTGCCTGACCAAAAAGGCACATATTCTAATATTTCGTTTGGACCTCTCCACATCCCAAAGATTCTCAAAGGAGTTAAGGTCTGGATTCTGTGGTATCCAATCCATGTGTGAAAATGATGTCTCATGCTCCCTGAACCACCCATTTTTAAAATGTGACCCAATGAATCCTGGCATTGTCATATTGGAATATGCTTGTGCCACCAGGGAAGAAAAAAAATCAATTGATGGAAAAAAATGGTCATTCAGTATATTCAGGCAGGCAGTTGACCTCATTTTTGGGGACATATTGTTGATGAATCTAGACCTGACCAATGGAAGCAACCCCAGATCATAACACTGCCCAAAATCCAGGTGGTACATTTTTGCCCAGGCAAAGTATTATAAAGTGACACTAAACTCAGGAGTGAAATTTAAAAATGCATTCAAGTACCTCCTTGTATAATAATAAAAATGTATCTCATATCACTCGGCTGTAGATCCTCAAATCCTCTCTGAATTTGTGCTTACACTGTGCTTCCTGGAGGGTGGCTACTTCTGTTCCCCATGATCCTTCTGTGTGTTGTAAAGTAGACACCTCTACAATCTCATGTTTAGTTCACTAATTTGTATTGAGATTGTAGTCCATCACAGGAGTGAGCTTGGAGTGGTGGCTACTTTACAACACACACAAGGACCATGGGGAACAAAAGTAGCCACCTTCCAAAAGGAAGAACAGTGTTAGCACCAATTCTGCGATGATTTGAGGATCTACAGCTGAGTGATGCATAAATAAGATACATTTTTGTTAAAGGGGACTTGAATGCAAGTCCCCTTTAGTATCACCAAGTTTTGTTCTGATTGAGGGTCAGCAGACCAAAATGACTTACTGTTGTCCCTACAATGAAGGGGTTTAATACTACAATGCATATGTAACAACACCACAACATTATTTGATTCCATCTTTTGTGCTAGTTTGCCTTCAAAAACATTCCAGAGCTGATTAGAATCAGATTTTTGTTCTTTTAAATATTACATAAAAAGCAAAAGTGTAAAGTAGACCTTTGGATTGGCTTGTATGTCCCAATATTTTCAAATAGAGCAGGATATTGTACAGTTCTAATTTAGTGGCTCACTGCGATGCCAAAAGGCCATGGCAATTAAGATGATCAGGGCGGATCTAATCATATGAGACTTTCTAAGAGGCGTGATTACAAATTATTGGATGATTTTGCATACCAACAATTTTTCAACTTGCTACTACTGTACAATAATGAAGACCTGGCAAGTACTATTTTGTCTAGTACAGTGTTGAAAGTTGCAGCTGCTAAAAAATAGATGTTTTCTTCTGCCACACTTTATCCATAAATATGACAGTGGTTGCCAAATTTGTAGCCAATTTTTCAGATGAATAATCTTATGTATGAAGCATTTTATCCACAAACTGAAAAGGTGCCCATACGACCATCGCAAGACTTTTGTCTTGCGATGGTCGTAAGCTAATTAAAAGCTCGTATGATCTGCCCATCTTGGACAGGCAGATCGTACTTGCGATCATTGAAAGCCCACCCCGCTGAGGGCTTCAGATGACCGCAGTGAGGGGCGGGCTTCCAATCACTGCAAACGGGCAGTGTGCGCGTGCGCACACCGGCCCGTTCGGCAACGATAATCGTACAGTGTATGGGCACCTTTCGGTCTCGTTCACACCTAGGCGTATTGCATATGCGCGTCTGTCGCGTGGTTTTTTACTGCGATTCACGCGTTTCCGAAGGCTACTTGGCTGTATCCCAATGGTAACGCGCAACAAAACGGCCCAAAGTAGTACCTGTACCTTTTCAGGTGTGGGCCATTTTGTAGCGCGTTAGGAAATACGCCAAGGTGGGAACGAGACCATTGAATACAATGGGATTTATATTTTTGAGCGTTTTGTAGAGCGTTCGTCGAGCGTAGAACGCGCTACAAAACGTTCAGGTGTGAACGAGGGCTAACACTTTTCTGTTATGATACTGCACTTTCAGAGAAAGGATATGCAACTGTGCCATTTAATCAGAATGTAGTACGAGACAGCTCACCCACTGCCCATCTGCAATCACTGCTTAAATTGTGATGCATGGCAAGCCAACCACATAGAATTTACAATCGTATATAAAAGCACAAAGTACACCAGCAGGACCATTTGAATAAAAGGGTCATCTTTATTCATTTCTCAGGTAAAACCATGAATACATGTCCATGCTGGTGGCATTCATGCTTTTGCATTGTGCCATATACCATTTGAATACCACTGTCACCTACAAGTAAATTGCATGTGTAGTGCATTGAACTGTTTATTTTAAAATAGAAAAGTAGTCTGATGAGTAAAATACAAGTGCTGCAGATCACCATTGGTCTAACCCATGATTATTATTAAATAAGTCACATTTTGACTTAAAATTACACTTTTCGTATGGCCCCATCTTATGTCTAGGAAAATATTTATTTTTAAATTGATGTCATCGGAGTATACAAAGTGTACTAGTATCGAAACTACATATGATTTGGGTGAGCGTGTGAAGATTATCAACAGATACAAATTGAACAAGGTGTTTGTCACTTTAACCTTGTTAACACTGAAAACAAGTTAAATGACTGTCATTATCATTCTCACTCTGTGTGTCTGGTCTTAGCAGGGAAGGAGAAAGGGGACATAGATAGCTCATTGACCTGAAATGCTTTTCTCGGAAGAATGCAACAGTGACGTGAATTGGCCAGATCATGAAAGGCTTGTTAGGGCTGGGAGCCAGTCTACATGCAATGAGACTCAGCCTCTGATTCAAGGGAAGAAACGAGCGCAGTATGTTAGCCAGGAAAAAAATTGCTGATCCTTGAAGTGGGAGAGGAGGAGGAGGAGGAGGAGGTGGTGGTGGGGCAGCCTCCATGTGCCTGACTCCTGAAATTAAATATTTCTCTCTGTGAGAAATTCAGGTCCTTGCAGGTCACATGGTCTCCTTTCACTGGTGGAGAGCGGAATGTGTTCTGTGGTATTTCCTGAGACTTCATAAACAGGAGGGGGTGGGGAGGGAGACAGACGATGAGAGAGGTTACTCTGGGAGGGGCAGTGACAGTGAGCCAGAAGAAAAGGTGCTGCATTGCTTAATCATCTGTCTGCTTTGCTTGTAAATGTGTAAACGCAGATCTGTTATTTGACAGATTAGACTTTAACTTGTAGTTCAGTCATAATTATAGGCCACGTGTAAACGTCGGTAAAGAATACAGTTTGTATTTCTACTCTGGGCTTTTACAGGCTACAGCTTCATACTCTGGCCTGGATTTGTGTAAAGAAAATGTAGGCCCTAGCCTACAACACCTGCTCACACTGTGTTTCCTCAATATTTTTGCTTGCCTTATATACATCTCCGCAGAGCAAAATATTGTTATAGAATATGTCTCAATGTTGCCAGTGTTTTCATACTAGGAACTGGAATTGCTTCTCAAGAACCAGCTGGCATCAGACCTGCCCTGAAAATTTGTGCGGCAATTTAGATACCGTATCTTATATCTTGTATAAGAGATGCGTTCTTAGCAAGGCATTGATGACTAAGGCCTTTAGTTATGTAGTTTAAACTATATAAGTGTGAGGCTACAAAAGGGGTTTATAGGGGGCAGCACAATAGAGGAGGCCCAGGAGATGTGATGGGAGGTCCTGTCCCTATTTGTAGATAATGTTTTTAAACACAAACTGAACAGGGCATTGATGCAACAAAAAATATTATTTTTGCTCAGTGCCCCACTATTATGTTCTAGTTTCGCATAGTTCACAGGCAGCCTTTTGCTTGTGTGTTATCAGCAAAACTCTCTGTGTGTGTCAAACCTATAAAAGATAATTCGGAACAATCAACGCTGAAAGTTTTCCGATGTCCTAACTGCAGACTGTCTGCTATGGTGTGTACATTTTAACTCTCCCAGTTCTCAGACTAGGCTTTCTGGCCATCATACTGATCTTTTGGGTTCACAACATTCTCAGTCAATGACATGCAACAAGTGAAGTCAGAACTCCTGATCTGCATACTTGTTTTAGTCAGTGAAGACAATATTGACAACCTACATATTTCACTCAGGAAAGTTAAATCTGTCACAAACCTTGACAATGTGTAAACAGAGGTTAACATCAATGAAAATCAGATACCAAAATGATCAGCAGATCCAGAGATACAGCCACCTGACCTTTTATGCAAATCTTGACTTTTCCTTTAAAAGTCAGTCTAAGCCCAGCCTCCTCCTGAGCCTCTCTGTTTTACTTTTGTTGTGATTGACAGCCTCCTTGTCCAGTGGGGTGTTGGGGCAAAGAAGAGAGAGGTTGAGATTTGCATATATTTTTCAGCTGCACTGGTTATCATTTTGGACATTTGGGTTTCCTCTACTTGTGCATTTTTTCTAGATATTTTCAGTTTGAGAATTGGTATGCGATTGGTTTATTAGAATAGTATACATCCCAGCCCTATTTTAAACTGGTCCCAGTAGATGTTTGTGCTGGATCTGCAGGTTGTCTGCCACCATCGGGGTCCTGGTTTAAGACCAGGAGCTAAATCTATCTGTCCCTTTGCTTCCATGGTTTCTCTGCAAAAGTGCTTTGTAGCACAATGTAACACAGTGCTTTGATTAGTATTTCTTTTGAGCTCCTGTGCTCATCTCTGAGAATGGCAGAGCTGTCCCAGCCTTGCTCTGCCTCCCCCGGGAGCAACAAATGAGTAAAATAGTGATCTCTAGCTCAATAACAGCCAGCAATAGATCAGTTATAAATTATCTGTTTCTGCGGTGGTGCATAGGGGGCTAGGTCGGGATCCCCATATCCTGATCCAGCCCCCCATTTAAAAGTGTACAAGTAAAATGAATACAACAAATACCCCCCTGTCCATTAACACACAAAACCCAATGAAAATATTGGTTAGATCTCTTATCTCTGCCACAAAAATATGTATTGCATGCTTTGATATACTGTAGATGCATAAAGTTACAAAGCAGAAAGCACATCTCTGA